>NC_142935.1:67751901-67771901 GCF_046866305.1 Octopus bimaculoides
GAGGCAGATTTTCTATGGATAGATGCTCTTCCTGTTGCCAACCTTTGCCTGAAAGATAATGTTTTCCCATGACAAGACATGTTTTTTAGAGAAGATTGGGAACATAGAATACCATTTACATGACAGTAATGCTCATTTACAACTATTGGATGATGTCAAGGCAAAAAAGATGGTAACACACACACACACACATATATGACCGGCTTCTTTTAGGTTCCATCAATGAAATCTATTCACAAAGCTTTGCTCAGCTAAGGGTTAGCTATATGAGGAGGTGTGGCTGTGTGATAAGAAGTTCGCTTCCCAACCACAAGGTTCCAGGTTCAGTCTCACAGCAAGTACTTCTACTACAGCCCCAGGCTAACCAAAGCTTTGCGAGTGTCATTGGTAGACGGAAACTAAAAGAAACTCGTGTGTGTGGTTTTGTATTTGACAACCTGTGCTGGTTTGTTTATGTCCCATTAACTTAGCAGCCTAGCAAAGAGGCAAACAGAATAAGTGCCAGATTTAAATAAAAAAGTACTGGAACTGATTTGCTCAACTAAACCCTTCAAGGCAGTACCCCAACATAACCACAGTCTAATGACCGAAGCAAGTAAAAAATAATGGATATACACACACATGTGTGTGTGCGTGTGTGTAACAATGTGTCAAATGAATGAGAGAAGAGTGCTCAATAAATGTTGTAGAGCTTATTGAAGCTAAAATTTAATCTTGCAAACTCAAGTTTCACAAGTTTGAGTTTTTTAAATCATTGTATTGTTTGCAGACACAATACAGTGAAAGGAAAGAGAAACTAAGCAACAATCTGAACTAAATTAATAAATCTAGAATGAATAACGAAATTAAAAATATACACCACCTCCCACCCTGCCCTATACCATCAAAAAATTACCAATGAAAAGAAAGAAAAATAACAGTCAATCAGTAAATGCAAAATGCCAACCATTGAACAAATGTAAGCATGAGGCAACAACTGCCACCAGAATTGAGTTGAAAAATTCTTCTCCAGAGATTGCAGAAGCCTGAAAATTCAAGTTGCAAGCAAAAATTCAGTCTTAATAAACTCTTTCTTTCTCTCTGTCTCTCTTTTTCTCACCGTATATTACCATTGTTTAACATCTGATTTTTCATGCTCAAATGGGCTGGACGGAACTTATTGAAGTAGATTTGTCTACAGTTGGATTCTTTTTCTTTCTGTCACCAATCCTCATCTGTAATATTTCTCCATGACCAGATATGTTTTCAAAGAAGATTGGAAATAAATGATATTGCTTGCATGATAGTGATACTCGCTTACAACTATCATGTGAAGGCAAGGCAAAAAGACAGTAACACACACGCACACAAGAGACAGGCTCTTTTCAGTTCCCAACAACCAAATCCACTCACAAAGCTTTGACCAACCTGAGACTATACGTCTGCCCAAGATGATTGTGAGAGACATAAATCACTCTCATCAAAATATTGGTATATTACCCAGTAGACATAACTTCTGACTCAGTCATGCCTGTGAATATACTTCAACTTGCTGCACATACTCATTGTACTCTGAATGTACTCATTTTGCTGTAAAGGTATCCATTGTACTACTCATGTACAGCCTGTACATGATAAAAGCATCTTTTTTTACTATATTATTTTTGTAGTTATAGATAGTTAGCTATTGGTTTTTGTGAGCTAAAATCAACCATACCGTTCGTGCATTTAGCCCAGAACTTTTGTGCCATTGCTCATTTCCTCTCTAATGAGTCTTGTGGGATTCTGACTCAGAATGATGTTTCTCTTCATTTTGTTCCACAGTCTATTACTCAATACTGTCTTGATTTTGTATTTAGTTAGATTTTATTTTGTCTGGGTTTTTTTCTTTGCAGTTTATGCAGTTTTTGCCTTTAAATCTTTTTCTTCAGCACAAATAGTTTCCAGTTTGTACTTAATCATTTCCTTACAAATAGAAAAAAATTTTTCTTTCAATTTCTTTTTTTTTTTAATGTTTCTCCATTAACAATTATCAGCTTGCTTTTCTAGTCCCACTGTTGTTATTTTGAAGTACTTTTCTATTTGTATCACATTCTGAAATTGGATCACGGCAATGAACACGAGGAGAACAAAGGTAAGAAGACCAAATACTAAAAGCTTGAAAGACTGAACACCAAATTTTCAAGTGAAATCAGAAAAACTATCTTAGAGAAAAGTAAAACAAAGTGTATTCAAGAAACATATAACATTTATGATTCTTTATAATACTTTGTCAAAATAACAAAGGCACCCAAGATATAGTTACTTATAAAACAAAATACTAACAGTAAAAGTGTATTGTAGGGATGTGATATCGAAGGCATATGTGAAATCCTAAATAGATTATTTATTGGTTCTTTATATTCTTTCATTATTGAATATTTTCTTTCTTTTCTTTCAGTACAATATAAACATACCAAATAATGAAAAGGATTAATTTTGATAGACTTATACACTTGCTTATCTCACTTCACTTTCATTCATTTTACTGCTTTATTCCAATATATAAAGCTTGTTCTTTAAATCTTTTAGTTTGTTTGTTGCTTGTATTAAAAAAAAGATGAAAAATATTCAATGATGAGAAAACTGAAAGATTCAAAGCAGTCAATAAATACATTACTTGAATTTTTGCTTACACATTCCGTATTGTATCCCTGCATTACACTTGGCAGGCAAATTATATATATATATATATATATATATATATATATATATATATATATGAGTAAAGTAGCTAGTTCTAAAATCTCTATAAGAGATATGAGTAGTAACAATACTGGAAAGTAATGTTTGTTGTCACTTCAACAAGTGGTGGGTGGGTTCAAACAGATACAAAGACACACATAAATATATATAGATGTATATATATATATATATATATATATATATATATATATATATATACATTTAACACCCTCCTGAACAACCTACACCCATCCATCCAATTCACAAAGGAGATGAACAGTAGCAAATTACCATTTCTAGATATAATGGTAATTAAAAAGAACACCGACATTACCACAGATATATATTACAAACACACAGACACACACCAATACTTGAACTTTAAATCGTGCCATCCACCCCATACAAAACGCAACATACCATACTGCCTAGCCAGGAGAATATGTACTATTGTAGAGGATATAGAGACCAGAAATCAACGCCTGATGGAACTGAAAGAATTTCTGGTGAAGCAAAAATACCCATCACGACTCATAGAAAATGGTATTCAGCGGGCTTCGAAAATACCCATACAACAACTGAGGACACCGCAAAGAAAAGACAAACAGGAAAAGATCATTCCATTTATAGTGACACAAAATCCATGCCACCAGAACATCTTTAATATCGCCAAAGCGAACTTACCGATCCTTGCACAAAGTAAGGAATTGAGAAATATCATTACAGATCAAAATATAACTCTCAGTAAGAGACAACCTAAAAACTTGAAAAAACTATTAACAAAGGCAAGGTTTGACCTCAGCAACAAAAATCAAACATTCACTGTATCCAAATGCAATGATAGCCGATGCGGCACATGCCGATCAATCCATACCGGCCCATATATGAACACAAAAACAGGGAAAATATTCACCAATGCGAACATGAACTGCAAAAGTAGAAATCTAATCTACTGCATCAAATGCCCTAATTGTGAAGAATTGTACGTTGGCCAGACAGGTAATGCACTATCGGAACACTCACGGGTACATCAACAACAGATTAAAAACCCAGAAGTCCGCCAAATACCACTGAGTAACCATCTAGCAACATGTGGTCATCAAACTTTTATTATATTTCCATTCCATAAACTTTACAACCGGAATGAAATTGAAAGAAAATGCAAAGAAAAGGACTTTATTAAGAAATTCAAACCCACTCTTAACAAACAATGATTAAATCCATCTTACTTGGGGTTTAAAAATCTTATCCCTGTAACCAAAACACAAAAAATCTCTCAGATATCATCATTTCTATAAATAGATTTGGCATCATTTCTAAGAACAGCCAAACACCTACTGGGGTTTAAAAATCTTATCCCTACAACCCACACAAAACAATAAATTAAAATATCATCATGTCTAAAAATAGATTTAACATCAATTCTAAAAATAGCCAAACACCTACTGCTGCCGTCCAAAGGAATTGGTATAAAAGACAGAAAACCAGCCAACTTATTACAGTCTGTTAAAGTCTGTCATACCGGCCATGACGAAGGGAAATAGCCCTGAAACTCGAGTCGCCTTTATATATATATATTTATATATTTATATATTTGATCCTTTATATTGAACACTCAATATTTCATCTACATTCAATACTTTCTTTCATGGTGCCATCCATTTTTATTTTATTTTATTTTATATTGTATATTGTATATCATATTATATATTGTATATTCCATATTCTATACCCCACATTAGTTCTGCAGGAATATAAATAAAACATAAAAAACAGACAGTGTTGGAACTCTTTTAAGCAAAATAATATATTCCTCTATACACAATCATACAAAAAAATCCACCTTTTTTGTATTTATTTTTACTCGCATATATATATATATATATATATATATATATATATACATCAAAATCGAACTAAATTCGACGACTGGCCCCCATGCCAACATCTCCGTCATTGGACACTAAACTCGGCTTGCGAAGGCCTGTTGGGGCAAGCGAAATCGAAATCGTGATGGCACCTGTACCAGTGGAGCGCTAAGAGCACCGTTTGAGTGTGATCGTTACCTGAGCAGCTGTCTGGCTTCTGTAGCGGTGGCATGTAAATAGCACCATTTGAGCGTGATTGTTACCAGCATCGCCTTCCCGGTACTTGTGCCGGTGGCACGTGAAAAGACATTAGAGTAAAATCGTTGCCAGTGCCACTGGACTGGCGCCTGTGCAGGTGGCATGTAAAATACACCATTTTGAGCGTGGCCGTTGCCAGTACCGCCTGACTGGCCTTCGTGTCGGTGGCACATAAAAGCACCCACTACACTCTCAGAGTGGTTGCCGTTAGGAAGGGCATCCAGCTGTAGAAACTCTGCCAGATCAGATTGGAGCCTGGTGTAGCCATCTGGTTCACCAGTCCTCAGTCAAATCGTCCAAGCCATGCTAGCATGGAAAGCAGACGTTAAATGATGATGATGATGATATATATATATATATATATATATATATATATATACACACACATATATATATATAGTGTAACATAGAAGTGTGTGGGAGAGAAGGAGGGGAAGATAGATGAAGAATAGGTGAGGAAAGGAGGAAAGATAGATGGTTGAGAAGATGGATGGACAGATAGATGAACAAATAGATAGAAGTAAGTTAAGGACTGAACCAGAGTGGCAATAATTACAGACATTTTCTTGTATTCTCGGACAACACATATTTTAGCTAGATTGCCAAACAGTCATTCAGTAAGAAAAGTGAAATAACGAAATAACTATTCATGTCACAATAGAAGAACTGAGATAAAGATAAACACCTGGTTTGAGAAGACAGGCAGACAGATAAAGAAAGACATACTCAAGTAAAATTGTCAGGTGAAAATGTTACTTCATATAGACACATATTTCATTAGGAAGTAGACAGAAAATTAGAAAGGATATTGAGCCAAAAGACCACCTATACAAGAACACAAACCAATCCAAGTCAAAAACAATGGCAATGGAAACTTTTCCAGGAATTCCTTCTGCATGAAGAACATAGAATTAGGTTCAGGCTAATATAATTAATGTAGTGAGCTAAAATTAATTTTTAATTAATTGAAATTATAACTATTTGTAGTAAGAGATAACATCCTTAGCTCACTACATTATGCTAACCTGCACTTAACATCAAGTTATAAATACCTATTTAGAAAAGTATTTGCAAGAATGTCCTTTATTTTTTTCTAAAACAACCATTCAATTTAATTAATGACATATTGTCCAAACTAGCACAAACTGGAAACACTCTACAATATAGCATTTTCTCAGATCTCATCTAAAAAAACCTGTCTAAAAACTGTTCTTACAATTAACTTTCTCATCATCCTTGATATTCTTATACTTTGACAATCCTCAACTACCAATGTATCACATTTTTCTCCCAATATTCTTCACTGTACACAACAATTCTTGCTTTTTTTATATACATTTTTAGTCAATTTGTGTTTCACTTTTTTATTATATAACCAAAAGAAATCTTGGACCCTTACCCCTTGGAATTCATCATCATTACTTAATGTCCCCTTTCCCATGCTGGCATGGGTTGTGCAGTTTGACAAGAATAAACAAGCCAAAGGGCTGCACCAGATTGTATGTCTGCTTTAGCATGGTTTCTACAGCTGGATGCCCTTCCTAATGCTGGTCACTTAACAGTGTGTACCAAGTACTTAATATGTGGCACCAGCACTGGTAAGTTCACCAGGTACCTGCAAGATAAGACCCTTTGACTGAGTGGGGTATAAAATGGAAAGATAAGACAGCAGGTGTCTTGCTGAAGAGGTGAATACATGGCTTGCCCGTCTGGGAAGAGAGTGAGAGAGGAGAGAGAGAGGGGGGGGGAGAAAGAGAGAGAGAGAGAGAGAGAGAGAGAGAGAGAGAGAGAGAGAGAGAAAGAGATGTGAATTATTACTTTTAATTCTTTCAATAAACATAAAAACACCCATGCCAGTGCCACTTGAAGAACCCATACTGGTTGACACCAGTAAAAACACCCATGCCAGTACCCATGTTGGAACCACATAAAACCACCTACTACATATTGTAAAGTGGTTGACATTAGGAGGAGCATCCAGACAAATGGAGCTTGGGCAGCCATCAAGCTGGCCAGTACCTGTCAAACTGTCCAACCCATACCAGCATGGAGAACAGACATTACATGATGATGATGATGATAATGATACACTTACACCCACATATACACACACACAGATGCATTTACTTATGTGCGTGTGTGTGTGAGGTATTGTTGGGGTGACAGAATTAATTAAGTTTCCTCGTATTCTCATTACGTTGTTACTGACATCTAGATTTGGCAACAGGTTTAAACATTAGACATAATATATAATAAGTAGTCATTGTTAAATAATACATCTCTTTATATAACATTCATTCCATTACAGTGTGGTTTTCACTAAAATATATAAATAGCTCCTCACCTCACTTTTGAGACATTCGTAGATTTTTATATTAGAATAATTCTTTTGTTTGTTTTGTTTTTTATGTTTTTACACAGATATGAAGCCTAAGATTGTTTCTTGGTGAGTAATTAAAGATTTGACACCCCTCTCAGCACCTCAAAAATAATCATTTTTAACATAACCACATGTTTAATGAATGTGTACACTCAGTCAGTTACAATGACAAGGGTTCCAGTTGATTTGATCAACAGAAAAGCCTGCTCGTGAAATTAATAAGCAAATGGATGAGCACTCCATAGACACATGTACCCTTGACGTAGTTCACGTGAGATTCAGCATGACACACAGTGTTACAAAGCTGGCCCTTTGAATTATAGGTACTACTCATTTTTTTTCCAGCTGACTGGACTGGAGCAACATGAAAAAGTATTTTACTCAAGGACACAAGGTGTTGCCAGATATTGAACTACGACTGCGAGCCAAATACCCCAGCCACTTAGGCACATGCCTTTACATGAAAGTGTAAAGTTGATTAAATCAACCTCAGTACTTAATTGATATTTTATTTTATTAATAACAGATGGATGAAAAGCAAAGTTGGGTTCAGTATGATTTGAACTCAGAACCTAAAGAGCTGTAAATAAATACTGTGAGCATTGTTCTGCTGCCACCTCCAACAACAACATCTCTATATTTAAACTGGAAGTATTTCAGAAGAACAAAATAGAAATTCAACATTTATGGCAGTAACATGTTCTTTTTATTATTGAAAATACAGATAAAACTAGTGTCTAAAAATAGGTGCTAACTTTCCATAGAAATATATCTATAATTAAACAAAGTCAATATCATGGAGGAAAAAAACCATTTGTTACATTTTATTGTTTTAATTATAAAACAAAATTAAAACTATATTTACTTCAAATATTTTTCGAAACTGAATACATTAAGATAGCTCTGTAAATTTTCATATATTGCCAATCAATTTTTCAAGCAATAATGTTCTAAGTGGATGCACAACCAATTATTTATTAACTATGAAATGGAAGTCATACTTATTTTTGTAGCTAAGGAATTAATAATAAATTGTATCCAAGAGCACAATGCACTACTGTACAATATATGATATATATGATTGTTAATATAAAGATCACAATCCATGTACTTCTAATGAAACATAAAAGAAAAATGTTTTTATTCCAAGAGAATATATCTACCTGTCTCTGCTTATCTATTGTCATTTTATAAGAAACAAAGTATTTCATTTACTTGCACTGCTGAGATTAACCAACCACTCCTATGAATTTAGAGAGATGGTAATGAGAACAGATGCCAGTATATTGTGCCATTATACAACACAAAAACGATTTCAGTGGAACTTTTCAGTATCCCTATAAATAAGACATTACTATCCTTATTTATCTTTACACATTCATGTGGCCAAGTGGTTGAGGTATTCAGCTCGCAATCATAAGACTGTGAGTTTGATACCTGACAGCGTTTTGTGTCTTTGAACAAGACACTTTATTTCATGTTGCTCCAGTCCACTCAGCTGGCAAAAGGGAGTAGTGCCTATAAATCAAAGGGCCGGCCTTGTCACATTCTGTGTCATGCTGAATCTCCCTGTGAACTACATTAAAGGTACACTTGTTTGTGGAGTGCTCATCCACTTGCACATTAATTTCATGAGCAGGCTGTTCCATTGGTCAGATTGACTGGAACCTTCATCGTCATAACTGACTGAGTGCCATACATACACTAAACATGTGGCTATGTTAAAAATAATTATTTCTTTCTGAGGTGCTGAGAGGAGTGTCACGCATAACCTTGTTAAGTGGATCTGCTGTCAATGTGTAGCTAGGTCAAGTACCTAAATTAAAAATTAATATTATTGAAGGTAGTGAAGAAGGGCTGTCTGTCAGTAAATTTATCTGGAAGAACCTTCTTCCTAAACCAGCAAGAGTGATGTCATTAATGTTTTGCCTAAACCTTTGTAAAAGGAAAGTTATAAACAAGGTAAACTGATATTCTGGGATGGAAGAATAGGATGTTGTGATTTGTGTGGGGACAGGAGGTGAGGCAGACATAACAAAGCATTGAGAGGAGACAAGGCAAATGGGTCATTAAATACTAGAATGGGGATGGTATGAAGCTATGCAGTTCCAAGAAACAGAGGCCATTATAGTAGGGATAATTGTTATATGGAACCCTTAGAAGGCAGGGCTATGCTGATTCCACATAACTAACTTAAAGCTTAGCATTCAATCATTACACATTCATAAATTTACCATTAAGCTACCATTCACTGTTGAAGTGTAGTCAGAAATATCATTAGTTTTTAACAACAGTAACCAATTTAATATTGATGGAGGATGAGAAGAAAGAAATGTTTTATTTTGAGTGAAGTTAATTTGCGTTAAGTAATTAAATTTTTCAACTAAATCAATACAGTATAGGCCAAGACTGCTTCCTACCTTGAATTAAATCTGTGACTGACTAAATACTATAAATATACTAGAGTAGTAGTGCACTCACTAACAACAGAAACCTATAAACTGCACTGACAAAAGAAATGAAATTGTTTTACGAATTTCAGCCTCAGTACATCCATCTATAGATTTCTGGTAGTAAATCTTATGAGTTTATCTATCCAACAAAACCAAAATAAATAAAATAGAAATATAGGCACAAGAGTGACTGTGTGGTAAGAAGCTTGCTTCCTAACAACATGGTTCCATGTTCAGTGCCACTGTGTGGCACCTTGGGCAAGTGTTTTCTGCTATAGCTTCAAGCCAACCAAAGCTTTGTGAGTGAATATGGCAGACAGAAACTGAAAGAAGCCCGCTGTGTTTGTGCATGTGTGTGCGTGAGAGAAAGAAAGAGAGAGTCTGTGTTTGTGTCTCCTCCACTCCACTACTTGACAACCAGTGTTGGTGCTTACATCCCCATAACTTAGCAGTTTGGCAAAAGGGACAGATAGAATAAGTACCAGGTTTTAAAAAAGTACTGGGGTCGATTCATTCGACTAAAAATTTTTCAAGGTGGTGCTCCAGCAGTCTTACAACTGAAACAAGTAAAAGAATAAAAGAGAAAACGAAAATAAAATAAAAATTATTTTCATTTTTTTTTTCTTTTCTAGCTTGTTGAATTTCGGTGATTGTATTATTTCTTTATTGGCATTAAATATTCTTCTAAGGTAGATTGTTAGCTTATTATATTTATAGATCATATTCTTAAACAAAGCTTAAGTAAACATCATCATCATCTTACATGTTTTAGCATTTATTTTTGTATCATAACTGATTTGTATTGGCCTTACACCAATAAGGCAGAGAGAAAAAATGTCTCAAGTTGTTTCTTTCTTACTGTTTATAAAGACAGTTAACTGCTTTTTAACACATCTGTCAGTAAAGTAGGTACTATCAACTATCATTTTCTGCATATGACATGATATATTTGATTTTCTATATTTAATACTCAATATTTCATATATTCAATAAGACATTCAACACTTCATTTCATTTTACCATTTAATTTTATAAGAATATAAATAAAACATAAAAAACAGACAGTTGGAACTCTTTTAAATAATATATATATATATATATATATATATATATATATATTATTTAAAAGAGTTCCAACTCTGTCTGTTTTTTATGTTTTATTTATATTCTTATAAAATTAAATGGTAAAATATATATATATGGTAAAATATATATATATATATATATATATATTGATATATTGTTATTTGGGGATGGTCATTTCTTTATCAATTAAACACACATACTATTTATTTTATCTTCACTGAAGTTTCATCATTATTTTTAGTTATTTATGACCTCTCCCCCTCCCTTAAATATAACATTCCTTCCACTAAAGCAATGTGTGAGTCTCTCTCTCTCTCTCTCTCTCTCTCTCTCTATATATATATATATATATATATATATATATATATATATATATATATATATATATATATATCTATATATATATATACCCACTTCAGGTAGATGGTGCAGCAATATCAAAGGAAGGCTAACTAGCAAGATAGTTTTTGTATGTGGCAGATGCTCAGGAGCAATAAAAACTAAAAATGTGCAGAAAACAACCTTTGCCACACTCCAGGGAGAAAAACTAGAAGTAGTTGATAGCTTCCGCTACCTAGGTGACCAAGATTGTAGCGGGGGAGGGCGCACTGAAAGTGTAGCTGCTAGAATAAGAATAGCCTGGGCAAAGTTTAGAGAGCTCTTACCCCTCCTGGTGACAAAGGGCCTCTCATTCAGAGTAAAAGGCAGACTGTATGATGCATGTGTACGAACAGCCATGCTACATGGCAGTGAAACATGGGCCATGACTGCTGAGGACATGCGTAAGCTTGCAAGAAACGAAGCCAGTAAGTTCCGGTGGATGTGTAATGTTAGTGTGCATACTCGACAGAATGTATGTACCTTGAGAGAAAAGTTAGACCTAAGAAGCATCAGTTGTGGTGTGCAAGAGAGACAATTGCGCTGGTATGGTCATGTGGCAAGAATGGATGAGGATAGCTGTGTGAAAAAGTGCCACACCCAAGTGGTTGAGGGAACCTGTGAAAGAGGTAGACCTGGGAAGACCTGGGATGAGACGGTGAAACACGATCTTCAAACATTAGGCCTCAGCGAGGCAATGACTTCTGACCGAGACCTTTGGAATTATGCTTTGCGTGAAAAGACCCGGCAAGCCAAGTGAGACCATAATCCGAGGCCTCTGCCAGCCCACTTATGCGTACCTTTCCTTCATTGGACACTCAACTCCACTTGTGAAGACCAGTTGAGGCAAGTGAAATCGAAAGATTTTTTCCAATAATTATTGGAAAATCTTTCCCTGATGACAAAGGTAAGAGATATTGCTCGTTGTGTAATCTAGAATTATTTTTTATATTATTTTCTAAGGGTAAGTTAATAAATACACTTACATACAATGCTTTCAGATGTAGTCATTTTCTTAGGCATACGTTTTTTTGGTTTAAATAAATTATAAATTTCAGTATGATCGGGTATTATAATATAATATTAGGCTTAAAAGACAGGATATATTAACTGTATGATTTATTGTTACTAATAATCTAATTATATATTTGTATTTATTTACTAAAGTTTCTAAAGATAATATAATATAGATTTCCATTAGTTTAGAATTTATTACCAGTGATCAATAATTTGTATTATTTGATTGTTTATAATTAATAATATTATTAGGGTTTTCTCCCTTAGACGGACTATTATTTGAGGAGGAATTTTGAATATGGATCAGCCTTAGAGATTATACATTTTTTTTGTGTTTACTTTTTACCCTGAGGATGTGTAAGGAAATTTACTTATTTAACTTGAATTAAGAGTTGAATTTGACCTTATACAGAAATGTTTACATAGGTAATAAACTTTAATATATATGGATATTCGCGTCAAAGCTCTTATTTAAATTTTTGATATATATAACCAAGGAGATCGATTCATAAGGAGTTTACTATAGACCTTTGTGGACGAATTTTTTATATTTTGGTAACGATTACATGTTTTATCTTACCAATACATTTGGTAGATATCATTATATGAACATATATATATATATATATATATATATATATATATATATACCGGAGTAAGCACATGAAATGTGCAACAAGGTGGAAAAAAGAGTAGTCAAATACCAGAGGTAGAGTAATATGCTTTATTTAAAAACAGCAGGAATATAACAAAAGACTGTTACTCTGAGTTTCACGTTCCCGTTCATCGGGAACGTGAAACTCAGATTAACAGTCTTTTGTTATATTTCTGCTGCTTTTAAATAAAGTATATATATATATATATATATATATATATATATATATATAGGTGAGAAAGTTGGTATGTGAAAGCACGTGGTTGGATGTATAAAAGATAATAAGAGTGAAAAAACTATAGAAGGCTTGTGTTACTTGGTTAAAGTATATATTTAAATTATGTCAGAAAAATGTTTATATACCAAAAAGATTTTATAACATTTTTCTGACATAATTTAAATATATACTTTAACCAAGTAACACAAGCCTTCTGTAGTTTTTTCACTCTTATTATCGTGTGTGTGTGTGTGTGTGTGTGTGTGTGTGCGTGTGCATGCGTGCGTGTGTGTGTGTGTACACACACACACACACACACACATACATTGCTTTAATGGAAGGAATGTCACATTTAAGGGAGAGGGCAGCTAGTTTGGTTAAGTTAGAAACACTTCAGAGTAGTTGATTGGCAGAATCATTAGAGAGGTAGAATTTATTCCAGCACTTCAAATTCTTGGTTCAAATCCCACTGAGGTCAACTTTGCCTTTCAGTCCTCCAGAGTCAATAAAATAAAGTACCAGTGAAGTACTGGAAAGAGATGTCATTGACTAATCCCCAGTACTTGAGGACTGATCATGTACCTATATTAATTATCATTATTATTAAGGCAGTGGGCAAAAATGCTTAACAGCATTTTGTCCATCTTTACATTCTGAGTTCAAATTCTGCCAAGGTTGACTTTGCCTTGCATCCTTTTGGCATAGACAAAATAAGTACCAGTTGAGTACTGGGTTTAATTTAATCGATTATCCCCCCTTCCCTGCAAAATTGTAAGCGGCTAAGCACTCCACAGATACACATGTACCCATAACATAGTTCTCAGGGTGATTCAGTGTGACACAGAATGTGACTAGGCTAGGCTTTGAATTACATGTACAAATCACTTTTGCCAGCTGAGTGGACTGGAGCAACATGAAATAAAGTCTCTTGCTCAAAGCACAATACACGGCCAGGAACCAAAGTCATGACTTTACAATCATTAGCCGAACACCCAAACCACTAAGCCATGCACCTTCACATATTATTATTAATATCATGATTATTATTATCATTATTATTATTATCATTATTATTATTATTATTATCATTATTATTACTATTATTATTATTGCTGATGCCTGATCTGCAACATTGCAAAACAGTCAATTAGTAGGAAACTTGGTTACAAATTCATCAGATATTGGCCTGATTCTTTTGTTTTTCTTCTTTTCTCAACATTTTATTGATACTTTCCAACTGAAATCTATAGATGATCTAGCAGCTCGTTAGTTATCTAATTCAGATCAGTGAACTACTGGTGAGGTATTGATTAACATACAGTTTTGTGCTATAACAATTTTATCTCTAATTATACCTTTAATTTAAACTTTCCAGAACATACCTTGCATATATTAGTGCTACATGTAGTGAAAATCATCATAATCACTACCATCATTTTAACGTTCACTTTTCCATGCTCGTATTGGTCTGATGGAATTAGGATGAGGTGGATTTTTCTACAGTTGGATGCCCTTCCTGTCACCAACCATTGCTTGTTTCAAAGTAAGGTAACATTTCCCCAAGACTGGACATGTTCTTATGGACGATTAGACATGAAGAACACTACTTACATAAGGATAACACTCACAACTATCACATGATGTCAAGGCAAGGAGACAGTAATACACACACACACACACACAAACACGTACTTGCACATATACTGTAGGTTTCTTTTAGCTTCTGTCTACCATATCCACCATCCACGCATAAGGCTTTGGTCAGCCTGAGGCTATAATATGAGACACTTGCACAAAGTGCCACAGAGCGGTACCGAACCCAGAACCATGTGGTTGAGAAACAGTCTTTTTACCACACAGCATTATCTTTTTTTTTTCTTGTTGTTAATGGCTTTGTTGGAGAAGAATGAACATCTGCTATGATGAGTTTCCAGAACCTCTGCGATTGGTGATGAGAGAGAGGAAGTTATCCTGAGTGGAATCCCTGAGCTGAAAGCTTACCACAGACTGGAACCCACAAAGGGCCCACAAAGTCCGAATGGTAGTGTTAAACAGAGTGACACGATTACATCTAGACTCACAAAGAGAAACAGTCCCTTTAATGGGCTTCCACACAGTTTCTATCTACCAAGGAGCTGTGCCTGAGAAATTCAGCATGTCAATAAAAAACACTTCCAGTGAAGATGCTACCTTCTACCTATTAAGACACTTGACAAAATGCTTAGCAGTAATTTTTCCAGCTTTACATTCATGGCTCAATCGTGAGGTTGTGAGTTCGAATCCTGGACCGGGCTGTGTGTTGTGTTCTTGAGCAAGACACTTTATTTCACATTGCTCCAGTTCACTCAGCTGTAGAAATGAGTTACGATGTCACAGGTGCCAAGCTGTATCAGTCTTTGCCTTTCCTTTGGATAACACTGGTGGCGTGGAGTGGGGAGGCCGGTATGCATGGGCGACTGCTGGTCTTCCATAAACAACATTGCCTAGACTTGTGCCTGAGAGGGTAACTTTCTAGGTGCAATCCTGTGGTCAGTCATGACCAAAGGGGGTCTCAGTAACATTCAGATTCCAAATTCTGGCAAGAATTACCTTTCATCTCTTTTGGGCTGGATAAAATAAGTACCAGTCGAGTCCTTTCAAGCTTTGTACAAAATATCAAACACACACTCACACACACATATTTTATGGTAATGAGAAGGTGGAAGAGAGACTGCAGTTATAAAAATACTAAATAAATAGAACAAAATTCAAAGATGTGATAAACTTCAAACATCATACAATATGTTAGTATTAACATATTATAATGTAGTGATCTAATTAATTGGTAATTTTCCCCCAGTGATTCATTTTATTCTTTCTTTTCTCATTTGTTTCAGTCATGCTGGAGCATTGCCTTTAGTCAAACAAATCGACCCCAGGACTTATTTTTGTAAGCTTAGTACTTATTCTAATGGTCTCTATTGCTGAACCACTAGATTACGGGGACGTAAACACAGACACAAATACATACATACACCTACACATACATATATATATATATATATATATATATACGATGGGCTTCTTTCAGTTTCTGTCTACCTAATCCACTCGCTCAGCCCAAGGCTATGGTAGAAAACACTTGCCTAAGGTGCCATGCAGTAGGACTGAACCTGAAACCATGTGGTTGGAAAACAAGCTTCTTACCACACAGCCACTCCTGCACCTGTAAATGTCACTTGAGGTTCCAGCGAGTTATTTATTTATTTTTTACTCTTACAAGTTGTTGTTATTATTATTATTATTATTACTATTATAATTATAATAATAAGGCGGTGAGTTGGCAGAATTATTAGCACGCTGGACGAATGCTTAGTGGCATTTCATCCATCTTTAAATTCTGAGTTCAAATTCTGCCGAGGTCAACTTTCATCCTTAAGTACCAGTGAAACACTGGGGTCATTGTAATCAACTAGTCCCCTCCCACAAAATTTCAGGCCTTGTGCCTTTAGTAGAAAAGATTATTATTATTATTATTATTATTATTATTATGATTATTATTATTATTATCATTATTATTTTATAATTATTATTATTATTATTAAGGCAGCGAGCTGCCAGAATCATTAGCACGGCGAGAAAAATGCTTAGTGGCATTTAATTTGCCTTTGCATTCTGAGTTGAAATTCCTCCGAGGTCAACTTTGCCTTTCATCCTTTTAAGGTCAATAAATTAAATACCAGTGAAACACTGGGGTCAATATAATCAACTAGTCCCCTCCCACAAAATTTCAGGTTTTGTGCCTATAGTAGAAATTATAATTATTATTATTATTATTATTAATATTATTATTATTACTATTATTATTATCAAGGCAGCAAGCTGGCAGAAATGTTAGCAGCCTGGGCACAATGCTTAGCAGCATTTCTTCCATCTTTATATATTCCGGGTTCAAATGCTGCTGAGGGCGACTTTGCCTTTCATCCTTTCAGGGTCAACAAGATAAGTACCAGTTGTACACTGGAGTCAATGTAATCAATTTAAACCCTCTCCTGAAATTGCTGATTTTGTGGCAAAATTTGAAACCATTACTATTATTATTATTATTATTATTATTATTGCTATTACTTTTGTCTCTGTATACATTGTGTAACTTCAGGTAAGTATGATTAAGACGATCTGTTTTTTAAATTCTCAGTGTGTGCTTCAAGCAAACATACACATCATAGAGTAGTGAGGAGTCTTCAGTTTTAGAGAGTACATGGTAGTAACACTTGTGCTGGTTGACACCATTATAATAAATACCCAATACACTCTGTAAAACAGTTGGCTGAAAAGTGCAGATGACATACAGTTGAGAGAACTCTTTCATCTTGTTGATGACATAACTTCTCTAGCACTGATGCTACAATAAAAAGCATCCAGTATACTCTGTAAAATGGTTAGTGACAGGAAGAGTGTTTAGTCATTATTGCAACCCAGCCATAAATGAAAAGTAATACAAGCAAGATATACGATCCACCAACCCATCCTGAGGGTCATTAACTTCAAATAAGAACTGATTCAGAGAATGATAATCTATCCAAACCCATGTAGGGGAGGAGGAAGAAGAAGAAGAAGAAGAAGAAGAAGAAGAAGAAGGAAGAGGAGGAGGGTGGAGGAGGAGGAGGAGGGTGGAGGAAGAGGAGGCGGAGGGTGGAGGAAGAGGAGGAGGAGGTGGTGGCGGAGGAGGAGGAGGTGGTGGTGGCAGAGGAGGAGGAGGTAGTGGTGGTGGTGGAGGAGGAGGAGGAAGAGGAAGAGGAAGAGGAAGAGGAGGAGGAGGAGAAGAAGAAGAAGAAGAAGAAGAAGAAGAAGAAGAAGAAGAAGAAGAAGAAGAAGAAGAAGAAGAAGAAGAAGAAACCATTAACAACTGGAGCATTGGGCATGATAAAAAGATATATGAATAAAATACCAGTAATAATTGGAGCATTGGGCACAATGAAAAACATGAATAAAATATCAGGAATAATTGGAGCATTGGGCATGATAAAAAAACACATGAATAAAATACTAGTAATAATTGGAACATAGGGCATGATAAAAAATATATGAATAAGATACTGGTAATGATTGGAACATGGGGCATGATAAAAAATATATGAATAAAAGACAAGTCATAACTGGATCATTGGGCATGATAGAAAAAAACATGAACAAAAATGTAAAGCTATACTTAGATCCTCAACACTACACACTATCCAAAAAATATCCCTGTTAAGAACAGTCCATATTCTACGCGATACAATATCAATTCAATTTTACAACCAAAACAAAACAATCCACAAGCACAAGATACACTCCATACAGCAAATATCCAATGAAATAAATTACCACCAGCAGGCCAAATACCCAATGCATTATGCACAAAATACAAACACTAATATAATAAAAGACTGCATTTCAAAAAAAAAAAAAAAAAACTGGCAAAATACAATACTAGGAAGAGTTTGCACATTCCCAACAACAAAAAAGAACACACAGTGCTGCACACACCCCAGCAACACAGAGGTGTAGCAGGTGATACAGAAGAAATTTGCCTGAAACTATCAAATGTTGAACAATAATGAAAGCTAGTGGGAACCATGAATATTTCACGGAATTAATGGTAAACTTATTAGAACAATGAATTGAACAATTCTATTTGTTACAGTCAATGCATTTATAGTTAATACACTGAATTATAGTCAGTTAAATTTATAGTTAACTAGCAGAGAAACCCGGTCTTGCTCGAGATGAAAATGGCATAGATTTTATTGCTTTACTTGTTTCTGTCATGTGACTGCGGCCATGGTGGAGCGTTTCGTAATATTGTTTACAAAATAAAAGGTGATCAGTTGCGAAGGAGTGTGTCTACAGTGAACAGTGATGATTTTTGCTCTGGTAACTACTGCTGTCTGCCATGTTCACGCACGACCAGCTATACGTGGGTATGAGTAGAGCAACGGATTCAGCAAATATGCAAATTAGTTGTGGATAAAGGGAGCAGTAAAAGGAGGAAATTTAAAAAATCTGTTATCTCTGTTACTCTCTGTCTTTGCACCATCGCTAGAAGGGGATTGAACTCATGTTTGCAAATAATGGCGACTTAAAACTTGTTAGAATTTATGGTTTAAAATTATTTTTAATGCAAAAATTTACATGTTAGGAAGCAATGAAAAAAAAAACAAATAGCCGATTCCGGGCATTTTCGACCATGAGGAATCCATTGGTGCGACTCCCAGATTGCTATCTTGTAAGGTGTGGATTTCTATAGATGCAACACACACACACACTCACAAACTCAGCTATGCTATAGTTATAGATATAGATATACTGCAGTATAGTCAGTTGAATTTACAGTTAAGATCGAGAATTATAACTGATTTATAGTGAACTATACTCTAAAGAGTTAACCATTGCTGATAGTTGATCTGTTGAGTTTTGAAAGATGAAAGATCATGAATGTTGGGTAATGATCATAATCACAAGCTGCCAAAATGAGGTTCTTCCAAATGATCTTTAGACTAACTATCAGCAATGGTTAACTCTTTAGAGTATAGTTCACTATAAATCAGTTATAATTCTCAATCTTAACTGTAAACTCAACTGACTATACTGCAGTATATTAACTATAAATTTAACTGACTATAATACAGTGTATTAACTATAAATGCATTGATTGTAACAAATAGAATTGTTCAATTCATTGTTCTAAGCTAGCATGAATGGAATATATCAATAATTTCATATATTTGCAAGAAGCGTTGGAGTAAGAACTGTTATTAGTTGGATGCCCTTACAAAAATTTACCTTCAAGCATGAAATGGAAGCAATCAAAACTAAACATGAGCTATATGATTTATTAAAAAAAAAATAACTTAGAAAAGAAATGATTTAAGAAATAACCAACAAATAAATTCTTATACACATGTACAGCAAACTGCAACTAATTACTCCCCAAAACAGGTGAACACTAGAGAGTATGAGG
>NC_142935.1:67776901-67796901 GCF_046866305.1 Octopus bimaculoides
AGAGTGTAGTGGGTGCTTTTACGTGCCACTGGCACGAGAAATATTTATATATAAATATATATATATATAAATATATATATATATAATAAAATGGGCTTCATTTAGTTTTTATTTACTAAATGCACTTCAGTCAGCCTGAGAATATAGTAAAAGGCACTTGTCCAAGGTGCCAAACAGCAGGGCTGAACCTGTAGTAATGTTGGGTCACACACACATTTTAGATATCTGTATATATATTATATATTTGGATATGTCATCACCATCGTCCTCATTTAACATCTACTGTCAATGTTGATGTAGGTTGGGCAGTTTGACCAGGGCTGGTGGGTAGGGGGTGGCTGCACTAGACTCCACTCTGATTTGGCACGGTTTCTATGGATGGATGCCCTTTCTAATGCCAGCCACTCAGAGTGTGATGGGTGCTTTTGCATGCTACCAGCACAAGCCTCAGTTAAAAAAAAAAAAAAATTAATTCATAGCTGCATAAAAATGTAATTTTGAATAAATTAGAAAAGATTTATAGACAGTTCTTGAGAGTTGTACGAATCGAGCAACAAAGAAAATTTTTCATCAGTTGACATATTTCACACAATGAATTCCAATTTAATCGGAATCTACACAATTTGAACCATATTTGTAGAAAATTTTATTAAGAAATATTTAATTTTCTCAAGGTTATGAAGAAGCAAATCTATGGGGCTCACTTGTGTAGATATGCTGAAATATTTATGTATATATGTGGATGTATATAAAACTAAGTCTGTAAAAATGTATGTGCGTATGTGTGTATATATTTATATATGTTTCTGTATGCATTTATACATGTATATGTATAAGTTTCAGAAGGTATTAGAATAATGGAATTAAAGTCAGTCATTATAAGAGATCTCCCAAAAATCTATTTCCTAAATTATTGGTTCTGACATACATATTTATGCAATTTTGATTTCAAAGTATTTAAAAAATTATCTGGAAATTTTAAGGAGAAAAGAATGGTAGATTCGAACTGTCCATAATTTAGAACCACGAATTAAAAAAAGAATGGTGGGGGGGGGGGGGGGGGGGGGTCGGAATTAAAAAGATTTTTTTTTTCTGCATAATTGTATCAATTCCATTATGCAGAAGACAGAATCGAAAAAAAAAATTGTAAAAATTTGTAAAAATAAAAAAGTTATACGGTGTTTTAGCACATGCTAACATCATGACTCGTCCTTTTTTATGTCACACCAATATAGCAGTTGTAACTTTCATACATAATGACACTGTTACTGAAACATGAAATTAATGAATATAGAATACAATTACATATGTTATAACTAATGAAATATTCCATGGAATAATAGAGAAATGAGTAAAAAATTACTTGATATGTGTCATGGTACCTGTTTTTTTTATGTGCTTGCTCCTCCTAACTTTTGAACCTGAGTATGCCTTGATATTGACACACATTTATATATATATATATATATATATATATATATGTGTGTGTGTGTGTGTGTGTGTGTGTGTGTGTGTGTGTGTGTGTGAGAGAGAGAGAGAATTTACGAAAAAAAACAACAGACGAAGACTGGTGGTGTAAACAACAAATGGATGTATTAGTATAACGCTCGGGAATAGAGAAAGTCTTTGACGTTTTGAGTATACGCTCTTCTACTGAAAGGAACACAGAAAGAAACAAGGAGAGAAACAAGGAGAAAAAAAATATAAATGTAGTGGTCAGCGATCTATCATGGCATGCATATATATATTGTTGTATTTGGGGATGGTCATATTGCCAGTTTAGCCAATAAAAACAAATATACAGTGCCTGTGTTTTTATTGGCTAAACTGGCAATATGACCATCCCCAAATACAACAACATCTGTTTCAACACACGATTTCATATCAAAAATCTTGCAAAACAAATATATATATATATATATATATATGTATGGCGTTAGGAAGGGCATCCAGCTGTAGAAACTCTGCCAAATCAGACTGGAGCCTGGTGTTGCCATCCGGTTTCACCAGTCCTCAGTCAAATCGTCCAACCCATGCTAGCATGGAAAGCGGACGTTAAACGATGATGATGATGACAATGGTGTGCAAAAATCTTAGGCAGTTCCATTTTCTCTTTGAAATTTGATAATCATTGGAACTTAATGCTGAAATATTTGTTTTTTCTTATATGGTACTAATTTTCTAATATATTATTTCAACATTCATGAAAAATTCCCAAAATTTTTAAAAAAAAGTTGGTTTCCAGTATTTACCAAAGTTGACCAAATTATGAACCAATTAAAAAATTGTTTCATTTCATTAAACTCACTTAAATAATAAAACACTTTAACATCAGCTTTAAACATCTTTATGCCAAAAAATGATTGATAATTTCATGTTTATATCTTTAGATTAAAAGCATTTGTAACTTTACTAATATTCTGATGGTTTTTTTTCAGATATTTCAGAAATTTCTGAATAATATTCTTAGAATGTTTAAAATTTCACTAGAAAATAGACATAAGGTGATATTTCTTTATGAGCAAGGTAATTCTGACAGAAATTTCAAGAAGAACTGGGGTATCTCAATGTGCAATTCAACAGATTATGATGTAGAAGGAAGAAACTGGAGATGTTGCAGACAAACCAAAAACTGGAAGACCTTCCAAACTCTCAAAAAGTGATTGTAGATATTTAAGGCTATCATCTCTTAGGGATAGGTGCAAGTCTAGCAAGGAACTCTCCCAAGATCTAACTCAAATTTCAGGTATACAAATTCATCCTTCAACAGTAAGAAGAATCCTCATCAAAAATAAACGTCATGGTAGAGTAGCAATAGCGAAACTATTACTCAGGAAAAGCAATAAGGCAAAGAGACTCATGTTTGCTACAGAACACAAAAACTGGACACCTCAGCAATGGAAAAATGTACTTTGGACTGATGAGCCTAAATTTGAAATTTTTTGTTTGGAACAAAAGCAAGATGTAAACTGTAGGAATGGCCAAATTTTAACAAAATAAATTACAAATAACTTAAAACAAACAAATTACTATTCAATAGGACTAAGAATTCAAAATTCCCTTGGCAAAATATGAATTATATTTTAAAGCTAATTTTAAAGCTTCTTTCAATTTCTGACTAACAAATTTTCTCACAAGGCTTTGATTTAGAAAATGAGATTGATATGAAACGGTTTATCAGCTAGATTTAGCCTATTACTTGAAATAGAATACTGAAAGCTATATAAGAAAAAAATCATTTCTCAGAGCCTTGTTAAAAAAAAAGTTAAAACTGTCTGACCCATGCTATACTGTTTGTATCCCTTAAACAGTTGTTTGGGGAGAGTGACAGATCATACAGTTTTAAGGTTCTTTACAAATGAGGGAGAATGATAAATGAGTAAAGTTTAAGGTATTTTAAGATATTTAAAGGAAATCTGCCTTAAGCATGGTGGAGGTTCCATAAATGTTTGGGGCTAATTATCAGCTAATGGAGTTGGAGATTTGGTCTGAATTGAGGGCAATGTGAATGCTGAAAAATTTAGGCAGATTTTAATTCATAATGCTATTCCCTATGGAATGCGACTCATAGGGAATCAGTTCACATATCAGCAAGATAATGAACCCCAAGCACCCAGCAAATTTAGTAAAAAATTATTTACCAAGCAAAAAAATATGCTGGTGAAATCAAACTCATAAAATGGCCCCCTCAGAACTGTGGACAATACTCCAAGATGCTTGGAACAACATTCCTCAAGATCATGTGCAAAAATTGCAAGACAACATTCCAAAAACAATCCAGGCTGCTTTAAAGAATACAGGTGGACATACAAATTATTAGCTTTAAAATAAAATTCATGTTTTGCCAAGGGAATTTTGAATACTCAGTCCTATTAAATAGTCATTTGTTTGTTTGAAGTTATTTGTAATTTATTTTGTTAACTTAATATTGGTTAAAATTTAAAAAATATGAACTAAGTCTTTTGCACACCAGTGTATATAAAAACACACACACACACACACACACACACACAATGGGCTTCTTTCAATTTCTGACTATCAAATTTTCTCACAAGGCTTTGATTTAGAAAATGAGATAGATATCAGCTAGATTTAATCTATTACTTGAAATAGGATACTGAAAGCTATATAAGAAAAAAAAAAACATTTCTCAGAGCCTCGTTAAGAAAAAATGTATTTAAATGCTTAGAATTCAATGGCTGCAACAAGCTAAAAGTATGAAACACTGCCATACCCAAGTTTGAAAATCACTTCAGAAGAGTTGCTAGCTATTAAAAAGAAAAAAAGAAGAGAAAAATTGATCCATCAAATTGGGTAAATATTTAAATTTGCAGAACTGTCTGACCCATGCTATACTGTTTGTATCTCTTAAACAGTTGTTTGGGGAGAGTGACAGATCATACAGTTTTAAGGTTCTTTACAAATGAGGGAGAAGGATAAATGAGTAAAGTTTAAGATATTAATATTTAAGTAAAGCAGATAAAGAGAATGTTCAGACATATATTTGGACATCCTCATTCATAAAGCTATTAATGTAATCTTATCCTTGTACAAGGGATAAGGTCACATTAATATATTTAATATTACATATGTTAAATATATATTTGGTATGCATATAATGTATGTATAATATATATCATGTATGTGTAATATAGTATATATGTATAATATATATTAGTGGAGGCGCAATGGCCCAGTGGTTAGGGCAGCGGACTTGCGGTCATAGGATCGTGGTTTCGATTCCCAGACCGGGCGTTGTGAGTGTTTATTGAGCGAAAACACGAGGCTCCGGTAGGGGATGGTGGCGAACCCTGCTGTACTCTTTCACTACAACTTTCTCTCACTCTTACTTCCTGTTTCTGTTGTGCCTGTAATTCAAAGGGTCAGCCTTGTCACACTGTGTCACGCTGAATATCCCCAAGAACTACGTTAAGGGTACATGTGTCAGTGGAGTGCTCAGCCACTTGCACGTTAATTTTATGAGCAGGCTGTTCCGTTGATCGGATCAACTGGAACCCTCGACATCGTAAGCGACGGAGTGCCAACAATAATATATATTATGTATGTATAATATATATTATATATGTATGATATATATTATGTATTTATTATATAATTAATAGTGATAGAAGCAATATTAATATCATGTGGGGACTTCTCATGGTAAATAATACTATATGACTATGGTGCATAAAAACACTCATGGTTATATCGCTGGTGGGCGAGAACCAAGCACTGCAGCTGCCAGAACAGAGTGATCAGAACTGAGTGGCCTTCCTTGGCCTTGTCAATGGCAGATGTCCAGCTAGACATAACAGCTGATTTCACCATTAGTAATATATAAAATCTCAGTGTTGATTTAGGTTGCAAATTGCCAGTGGGCTTATTAAAAATGATTAATAGTTACAGAAGCAGTATTAATACCAAAAGGTAATATTTATCTTCCATTTAAAGTGGGTTTTGTGTTAGAACACAGCATACTGTGTTATTTATGAAAGCGCATGGCTTGGTGGTTAGAGTATTCGGTTCGTGATTGTAAAGTCGTGAGTTCAATTCCTGGCAGCATGTTGTTTCCTTGAACAAGACACTTTATTTCATGTTCCTCCAGTCCACTCAGCTGGCAAAAATGAGTAGTACCTGCATTTCAAAGGGCCAGCCATGTCACACTCTGTGTCATGCTGAATCTCCCTGAGAAGTACATTAAGGGTATATGTGTCTGTGGAGTGCTCAGCCACTTGCATGTTAATTTCTCGAGCAAGCTGTTCTGTTGATCAGATCAACTGGGACCCTCATCATCGTAATTGATGGAGTGTCAAAAAAACTCCATTGTTTACCCTGAGGGGAACTCTTGTATGAACTTGTGGTGTATAAAAGTACTCATGCTTATATCAATATATATATCTTTTACTTACTTCAATCACCAGACTATGGCCATGCTGGAGTACAGCCTTCAAGAGTTTTAGGCAAGTGAATCAGCTCCAGTAGTTATTTGTTTATAAACCTGGTACTTATTTTATTGGTCCCTTTTGCAGAACTACTTAGCTACAGGGACATAAACAGGACAACACCGGTTGTCATTTGGTGGTGGTGGACAAATACATACATAAAGACAAACACACATAGATATATATGTGTATGTGTATATATACATATGTGTGTGTGTATATATATATATATATATATATATATATATATATATATATATATATATTCTTTTACTCTTTTACTTGTTTCAGTCATTTGACTGCGGCCATGCTGGAGCACTGCCTTTAGTCGAGCAAATCGACTCCAGGACTTATTCGTTGGATGCCTAGTACTTATTCTATCGGACTCTTTTGCCGAACAGCTAAGTTACGGAGACATAAACACACCAGCATCGGTTGTCAAGCGATGTTGGGGGGACAAACACAGACACACAAACATACACATACACATACACACACACACACACACATATATATATATATATATATATATATATGACAGGCTTCTTTTCAGTTTCTATCTACCAAATCCACTCACAAGGCTTTGGTCGGCCCGAGGCTTTAGTAGAAGACACTTGCCCAAGGTGCCACGCAGTAGGACTGAACTCGGAACCATGTGGTTGGTAAGCAAGCTACTTACCACACAGCCACTCCTACGCCTATATATATATATATATATATATATATATATATATATATATATACATAAAATCATCATCATCATTTAACATCCATTTTCCATGCTGGAATGGCTTAGCGGGAACTGGTAAGCTGGAAAGCTGCTCTAAGCTCTAGTCTGTTTGGGCTTGGTTTCTATGGTTGGATGCCCTTCCTAATGCCAACCACTCCACAGTGTGTATGTGTGTACTGGGTACTTTTTATGTGAAACCAGTATGGATGCCTTATATATATATATATATATATATATATATATATATATGTATATATATATGTATGTCCAACACATGCCAGCATGGAAAATGGATGTTAAATGATGATGATAGTATGTGTGTGTGTGTGTGTGTATTTGTATTATGCCTGCTTTTTCATGCTGGCATGGATCAAGTGCCAGAAAGGCGACGCTGGGTACAGGTGCCATCCCCATTTCGCTTTCATTTGCCCCAATAAGTCTAACGATAAAAGCTAACCAGAGAGTAATATCCTAATATTTTATGTGATACTCACTCCATCAAGTCTTCTGTAACAATAATAATATTATTTTATTAATGTATTCTTTTTTCGCACTGAGGAGAACAGTAATAGGTAATTAATTTAATTTTAATTTAATTAATTTCTAATTTTTCTACCATGTTATTTACATGCTAATAATGCTGTTTGAAACAATCGTATGCATGGATTAAATTCTTTTCAAATTTTTAACATCTTCACTTCTCCATCTTTAACAGTTTGTTGAGTCTCTATAGAATACTTGTTCTATAAATTCTCATAACACACCTTATACTTGTAGCATTTTCATATTCACAAAATTCTTACAACAGTAAGCTACCAATGAAATATGAAGAATCTTTATTGGAAATCTACCTTCAGAACCCTCCAAAGTAAAGGATGAAATAGAACTCAACCTTTTCTCATATACATGTATGTGTGTGTGTTTGTGTCTGTGTGTGTTTGTGTCTGCGTGTGTATGTATATATATATATACATATACATACACACATGTACATATACACACACGTATATATCTATGTGTGTTTGTCTTTGTGTATGTATTTGTCCACCACCACCAAATGACAAAAGGTGTTGGCATGTTTAAGTCCCTGTAACTGAGTTTTCTCTCATTTTATTCTCTCTGTTTATTTCCTCGTGTTCCTTTCTGTTGAAGAGTGTAGGCTCAAAACATAAAAGACTTTCTCACCTTCCTGAGCATCAAACTAATACACATGCTTCTTGTTTATACACTAGTTTTCATTTTTTGTTTTTCTGTAAACTTCAGCTATATATATATATATATATATATATATATATATATATATATATATATATATATATATATATATATATACACACACACACATAAATATACACACACACACACACACACATACATACATGTACACACATACACTGGGCTTCTTTCAGTTTCTGTCAACTCACAAGAATACACTATAGCAGAATACACTTGTCCAAAGTGTCACGTAGCAGGACTGAACCCAGATCTATGTGGTTTGGAAGCAAACTTCTTACAACAAAGCCACACCTGCACCAAATGCTAAGAGTTCAATGGTAACAAGCTGAAAGTATGAAAAATTCCCATACCCAAGTTGAAAGTCATTTAAGAAGAGTTGCTAACTATTAAAAAAACAAAAAGTATTGATCCATGTGTAAATATTTAAATTTGCAGAACTGTCTGACCTATGCTCCAATGTTTGTATCCATTAATTCGTTGTTAGGGTAGTGTAGAGTTTTAAGGTTCTTTTCAAATAAAGAAGGATAAATGAACAAAGTTTAAGCAGTTCATGTTTAAGTAAGGTGGGTATAGGTAATGTTCAGACATTACATATCTGGATATCTTCATTCATGAGGCTATCAATGTGATCCTATCACTGCACCAAAGATAAGACCAGCACCTGAGAAAGTGTATTATAACCCTGGGCCAAGCAAAGCCCTGTGGGTGGATTTGGTAGACAGGAACTGAAAGAAGCTTTTGTGTGTGTGTGTGTGTGTCTTTGTGAATGTGTTTGTCCTCCACCATTGTGTGACGACAAAGAACTGAAAAGATTCTAGACAACTAACTTGGAGAAATTATTGGGACACACTGACAAAGAGATAAAGGCTAACCAGGAAGTAATAAAAAACCACATATGAAAAGAGATGAAGAGTGAAACATAAAAAGATGAGACAATAATATTAAAAAAATAATGTTTATTTTAGCTACCATCAAATAAATACAATGTGTGTGTATATATACATATATATTTCAATACAGAGCAAATAAGTTATGAAAAAATAATTTGCGAAGATATCATTGACTCTATTATTATCTAGTATAACAATTTAAAAATGATAATAACAGAATGAATAATATAGGCGACTGCAAGCCCCCAAAAAAGCATTAAATCCTTCAGCTGTACATGCTTGCATGTATGTATGTATGTATATGTATGTATATATATAAAGTGTTAAAATATATATATATATATATATATATATATATATATATATATATATATATTGATATATAAAGTGTTAAATATACATGTACATACATATATTATATATTATATACCATATACACACACAGACACACAAACACACACATAGAGTGAACCGTCATCAATCCAAATTACATTAAGCGAGTCATCAGATAAACTGGAGAAAATGTGAGTTTAGATAGTGACTATCAATGCTGACTTCTGACGTCATATTTGAGCATCATTGTTGTAGGCGGTGTATGCTCTGGGTCTGATAGTTGGGTGCTACACACCCATTTATGATGCTATATTCTTCATAAATATTAAACTCACTCATAGTTCATAAAGGGAAATGAATTTTTCCGTCTTCTATAATTTAATATTGTAACACTCCACTCCCTACAGCTAGTTGTATTAAATGTAGTGGGTAGATAATAGGAGAACGACAAATATAAGAACTGAAGGTGGATAACTTGCCTCTTAAATTACTTAATACTAGAATTCATATATTCTCTCTTCTCAGTTTTTCTTTCTATCTATATTCAGCTTGTAACTCATACAAAACTTACTCAGAAATAAAGATTAAGTCAGATCAACATGCCCTAAAATTTGTATGGTTATTTTTTAGTAATTCTCAAAACACTGTACTTTGGAATAAAAAAAATCCCTTACTTAAAATACAGGTAAAAGTTAGCAATAGGAAGAGTATCCAGTTGTAAAACAATACCTCAATTGTAAAACAATGCCTAATAAATATTCACTTAATCCATGCCAGCATGAAAAAGCAGGCATAATACAAATACACACACATACACACATATTATCACCATCATTTAACATCCATTTTCCATGCTGGCACGTGTTGGACATATATATATATATATATATATATATATAAGGCATCCATACTGGTGACACGTAAAAAGTACCCAGTACACACGTACACACTGTGGAGTGGTTGGCATTAGGAAGGGCATCCAACCATAGAAACCAAGCCCAAACAGACTAGAGCTTAGAGCAGCTTTCCAGCTTACCAGTTCCCTCTAAGCCATTCCAGCATGGAAAATGGATGTTAAATGATGATGATGATTTTATATATATATATATATATATATATATATATATATATATATATATATATATATATATATATATTCATTTAAAATACAGAGATGCCTATAATAGGACATCTGGCCCGCTAGAAAGAGCAGCAAAAGACTACGTTTCATATGTTGTCTGGTCATTCTGCCGATGACAGTCCGACCATTGTAAGATATATTTTTATCTTACTAAATTGACTTGAAACCATGGTACAGAATATAGATTGGTAAATGTTTTTATTTTTCATTCCCTTTCGAAATTATCCCTATTTTTGTGGTATGTAGTCTTTTGCTGCTCTTTCTAGCGGGCCAGATGTCCTATTATAGGCATCTCTGTATTTTAAATGAATAATACATAGTCTATTGACTGATTTTTACTCTCGCTAGACCACTGGTGGTAAATAAAATTTCTAAAATTTTTTTTGCTACCCTATAATTTATTAATATATATATATATATATATATATATATATATATATATATATATACATATATATACATATGTTGGTTCTAATTTACTTGTTAATAATTTAGTATGATTCTTACTTTCAAAATTTACGACTCTAAAATAACAAGTAGCTCAAATTTAAGTTAAACTTGCATATTTTCCAGAGAAGTAGCATTATCTGCTACCAGTAGCCCACATTCTGACCAGATTAATGACAGAGTGCAATGAGTAAGCCAGTTTCAAATCTCATTTGGAACAATTTCACATATTATATCATTAATTCTCTTAAGAAAGACATGTATATCTCAAGTACTTATTTTCCATCTCATTTAAATTTGTGGAAAAACATTGATCATAGAGTGATGAAGGTCTATCATCTCAAATCTGAAGAATAATAAATCTGGAATTTGAAGGGTTGTTTTGCCGTTTGTACCTTTCTCAAGGACACTAATCTTTTCTACTGAAGGCACAAGTTCTGAAATTTTAAGGGAGAGGAACTAGTGAATTATATCAACCTGAGAGCTCAACTGGTATTTATTTCATCAACTCCAAAAGGATGAAAGGCAAAGCTGACCTCAGTGCATTTGACCTTAGAATGTGAGGAAAGGCAACATACTGCTAAGCATTTTGCCCACCATGCTAATGATTCTGCCAGTTCCCCACTCTTCTCAAGGACATTGATTACAAAGTAAAGTACTTCTAATTAGCAACAGAAGTTAAGTTTTAGGCGTTATTTTTATTGAGTGTGTACTGCTGTGTCATGCCCCTGCCAGACACAAGATGCCCACAAAATATCCAGCAGAGCAGATGCTCATGAAGTATCAACCAAATACCTAATGCTCACTAGTCACCCACCAGACACCAGATACTCACAAGGTATCCACCAGACACTAGATGCTAACAAGGTACCCACCAGACACCAGATGCTCATAAGGTACCTAAGTGGCACTAAATGCTAACAAGGTATCCACAAGACATTAAATGCTTAGAAGGGACCCAACAGACACTGGATGCTCACAAGGTACCCAAAAGATACTAAATGCTTACAAGGTATCAACTAGATACTAAATGGTGTGGTAAGTAGCTTGCTTACCAACCACATGGTTCCGGGTTCAGTCCCACTGCGTGGCATCTTGGGCAAGTGTCTTCTACTATAGCCTCGGGCCGACCAAAGCCTTGTGAGTGGATTTGGTAGACGGAAACTGAAAGAAACCCGTCGTATATATATATATATATATGTATGTGTGTGTGCTTGTGTGTCTGTGTTTGTCCTCCCACCATCACTTGATAACTGATGCTGGTGTGTTTACGTCCCCGTAACTTAGTGGTTCGGCAAAAAGAGACCGATAGAATAAGTACTAGGCTTACAAAGAATAAGTCCTGGGGTCGATTTACTCGACTAAAAGCGGTACTCCAGCATGGCCGCAGTCAAATGACAGAAACAAGTAAAAGAGTAAAGGTACCTACCAGACACCAAATGCTCACTAGGTACCCCAAGACACTAGATGCCAACGAGGTATCCACTAGACACGAAATGCTCACAAGGTATATCATCAGATATCAGATGCTCAAATGATACCAGATACTCACCAAATACCAGATGCTCAAATGATACCAACCAGACACCAGATACTCACCAGGTACCAGATACTCAATCTGGCCTTGAATAAGTTGTTTATATTTTTATCTTGTTTAGTGTTTGACTACTGAACTAAGTTTCTAACTTGACCTAACAAAAAGGAAATAATAACATATAATCAGAGACATAACTATGTACTTAAGAAGTATATTTTGCAACCATAGGGTTCTGAATTTAACCCTTTAGCATTTTAACCAACCATATCCAGCTAAAATATTCTACCTGTTTTATGCTCAAACTGGCCAGAACTGCCTTCTCACAGCTACCCTACAATGCCATTGCAAAAATAAATAATCTTGAAGCTACAAGGTAATGCATGTTTAATCCAAAGTAATGTGAATAAATAAATATTACATTTGACAGAGTAATCTGTATGCTGGAGGGTTAATCCTACAATGTCTCTTTAACAAGTCCTATCTGCTAAAGTTGGCTAGTAATTTATGAGTGAAATGTGTTGGCACTCCGTCGCTTACGACGTCGAGGGTTCCAGTTGATCCGATCAACGGAACAGCCTGCTCGTGAAATTAACATGCAAGTGGCTGAGCACTCCACAGACACGTGTACGCTTAACATAGTTCTTGGGGATATTCAGCGTGACAGAGTGTGACATGGCTGACCCTTTGAAAATACAGGCACAACAGAAACAGGAAGTAAGAGTGAGAGAAAGTTGTAGTGAAAGAGTACAGCAGGGTTCGCCACTATCCCCTGCCGGAGCCTCGTGGAGCTTTAGGTGTTTTCGTTCAATAAACACTCACAACTCCCAGTCTGGGAATCGAAACCGCGATTCTATGACCACGAGTCCGCTGCCCTAACCACTGGGCCATTGCGCCTCCACTATGAGTGAAATACAGCTGATAGAATCTCTGCATGTGTGTGTGTGTGTGCGTATGGGTACCAATGTAAAACAGTCTGCAATTAAATAAATATTAAACTGAAATAATTAACCAATTAAATTTAATTAACTAAAAACCAAAACTCTTAGTGATAGTAGTGCTCCAGTATGTCAAATGACTGAAACCAATAATAAAATAACAAAAAAAAAAGGGAAAAGAATTCTTCCTAATTTATGTATCTCTAATTGGTTAACAAGTAAAACAAATTATTATATATGCAAATCAGATTCTGTATAACACTAACACCAATATGTATCTTTAAGCATTAAATTAGAAACACAAATGTTAATTACATAAATAAATCACAATTGCTAGACATTATAATATATCACTAATTTAATTAGCAAAATAAATAATGATTTATGTAAATCACAGTAACTAGATATAGTATTAACAATTTTGTTGCATATCTCTGACTAATTAGTAAAACAAATGTTAATTATTTGCAAATCAAAGTAACTAGATATTGTTTAACACAATATTATAAATATCTATTTGTTTAAATAATAAAAGAAATGTCAATTATATATGTAAATCACAGTAAATATAACTCCAACAGTGATACATCTGATTTTCATAAAAAGAATTCAAAACTTAAACACTGAACATTATTAGTTCAGCTCTGTTGCTTATCATAGTGTGTTATCATCATCATCATCGTTTAACGTCCGCCTTCCATGCTAGCATGGGTTGGACGATTTGACTGAGGAATGGTGAACCAGATGGCTACACCAGGCTCCAATCTGATTTGGCAGAGTTTCTACAGCTGGATGCCCTTCCTCACGCCAACCATTCCAAGAGTGTAGTGGGTGCTTTTACATGCCACCGGCACGAAGGCCAGTCAGGTGGTACTGGCAACGGCCATGCTCAAAATGGTGTATTTTATGTGCCACCCGCACAAGAGCCAGTCCAGGGGCACTGGCAACAATCTCGCTCGAAAATCCTTACACATGCCACGGGCACAAGTGTCAGAAAGGTGACGCTGGGCACAGGTGCTATCTTATATAAAATTTAATCATTGTGATAAGTTATAAAAGAAGGTTTTTCCACAATGTCACCATACCTTTTTCTCTCTTTTGGTGCAAAACATAATCCCAAAACTTGTGTTTTCCCCGAAGTTCCATCAACAATGACATTATTGACACAAGTTACCACCATTGGTATTCTAGCCCTGTTTAATGAAACAATTACTCCACCCACACTCTCTCTCTTGTCCACTTTTCCATGCTCACCTTGATCAGAAGGAATTTGTTGAGACAAATCTTTTTCTCTAGTCAGATGCCTTTCCTGTTGCTAACCCTCATCTGTTTCTAACTAAGGTAATATTTCCCCATGGCCAGATATGTTTTTGTGGAAGACTGGAAATGAAAGCAACACTTGCAAGACCAAGACATTTGTTTACAACTATCATGTGATAACAAAACAATGAAACTCTAACATATGCACACACAGACAGACAGACACACACACACACAATGTGCTTCTTTCAGTTTGTCAATCATATTCACTCCCAAAGCTTTAGTTGGCCCAGAGCTATAGTAGAAGACATTTGCCCAGGGTGCCACACAGTTGGACTGAACCTGAAATCAAGAGATTGGGAACCAAACTTCTTAACAACAAAGCCATGCCTAAGCCTTCACTGAGATAACGTAAATAACTAAACGCTGAGCCTTACAAAAGAGATGACAGAGGAACGAGGTATGTGGTGTATTGTTGTACCTGCCACCACAACAGAATTGATAGTTCCACATAAAAAGCATTGATGCTGGTGCCCCATAAAAGGCACTGATCATGGTGCCACTTAAAAAGAATTGATGCTGGTGCCACGTAAAAAGCACCCAGTACATTACGTAAAGAGTGGAGGCGTGTGGCTTAGTGGTTAGGGTGTCAGCATCATGATCATAAGATTGTGGTTTCGATTCCTGGACCGAGCGAAGTGTTGTGTTCTTGAGCAAAACACTTCATTTCACATTGCTCCAGTCCACTCAGCTGGCAAAAATGAGTAACGCTGCGATGGATTGGTGTCCCGTCCAGCTGGGGAACACATATGCCATTGAAACCGGGAAACTGGGCCCATGAGCCTGGCTAGGCTTTAAAAGGGCGCATTTATTTTATTTATACATTATGTAAAGAGGTTGGCATTAGGAAGGATATCTAGCTGCAGAAACCATGCCAAAACAGACTATGGAACCTGGTATGGCCCTGGGCTTGCCAGTTCCTGCCAAGCCATCCAACCCATGCCAGTATGGAAACAGATGTTAAATGTTGATGACTGATGATGTTAAACTACAATTCTATGATAATTTCTCTCAGTTATATAATCTCTTTAGTTCAGATAATAAATATCCAACAACCCTTTAATAAACAGTATAGTGCCTCTCTGCTAAGCAGTCAGTTTGTTAATTAGTATGATCTAGCATGATATATAAATGTTATCTTATTTAGAGCTAAGTGTAGTTAAGTCAGAAAATTAGGTGCCTCTGTCCCGAGTTCACTGTGGTGGTAACAACAATATACCCTTGATTCTTCACACAGTCAGTTAATGTCTTAATGACTTAATTAGGCAGTTCCATAACTTAGACAGTAAGCTAGTGTCTTAACTTAAAACAGTGAGTGCTACAATTTAAGACAGTAAGTCTGTGTTTTATCAACATAACCAGTTGCAGTTCTCAAATACTATGGTGTATGGTAGTCAACATGTTGTTATTATTTGTTTAGTCTGAAATCAATCTTTATCAATTAGTTCTCTGATCAATGGTATTCCAGTACTGATCATCCTGCATTTTGTATACCAGAGAACTACACTATTCAATGTATCCATTATTTAAGAGGGTAGGGTGTATCTGAGGCAGATTTGGTAACTATTTCTAACAAGTCAAGCGACTCTGTAAACACACTCTCTCCTTAGCTCATAGCATTTCTGTTGATGTTGTTACTGTTTATTTCATATCAGTTCTGAAGTAGTAGACCTACAACCAAAGGCATTCCAGACAAACCCATCCTATCATTTAAAAAATTTTTTTTAGGTATAATGTACTCTAACTACAGTATCTAACATGTCCTTTCTTTTCCCAAGAAAGTAATGCATTATTTGAAGGAGATTTGGCTTCTATTACTAGCAAGTTGAGTAACTTTGTAGAGGCATCCTTCTAAGCTTAATAATACCTCAGTGAAATATTATGCTACTTATGCAAAATAGTGTCAGAATCATACTAGACAATATGGTAGTAATATTAAATGGTATGATACTCCAGAAAAGGAGGCGCAATGGCCCAGTGGTTAGGGCAGCGGACTCGCGATCATAGGATCACAGTTTCGATTCCCAGACCGGGTGTTGTGAGTGTTTATTGAGCGAAAACACCTGAAGCTCCACAAGGCTCCGGCAGGGGATGGTGACGAACCCTGCTGTACTCTTCCACCACAACTTTCTCTTGCTTTTACTTCCTGTTTCTGTTGTGCCTGTATTTCAAAGGGTCAGCCTTATCACATTGTGTCACGCTGAATCTCCCCGAGAACTACGTTAAGGGTACACGTGTCTGTGGAGTGCTCAGCCACTTGCACGTTAATTTCACGAGCAGGCTGTTCTGCTGGTCGGATCAATTGGAACCCTCGATGTCGTAAGCGACGGAGTGCCAACAACTCCTGCAAAATAGTATGGTATTCATGCTAGATAACAATATATGCTAAATTATTACAATATAATGTGATACCTCAGCTAAATATTACAGTACCCAAGCACAACAATGTGATGTCTAATGCATAGTATCAGTGTTGTATCTATGCTAAATAATATTTTTGGCAATCATCATCATCATCATCATTTAACATCTATTTTCCCTGCTGACATGGTTTAGATGGTTTGACAGGATCCAATGGAGCCAAAGACAACATTGTGTTCCACTGTCTGCTTTTAGCATAGTTTCTAACACCAACCACTTTACAATGTTTAGTGGATACTTTTCTCCTGCTATTGGCACTAATGAGGTTGCCATGCAGCTTGCATGCAAGAGTAATGATGATACAGTTGAGTGGTACTTATAGTAAATTGCATAATTTCTACCTCAAATACTGGAAAGAGTTGCTGATTGTTAAAACCAGTAGTTTTCAGATGGTGAGGGCTATAGTCCATCCTTACTGCAAAGGTATCCAGATGCACTGAAAATTGTAAAAATACAATAGGCACAGGTATAGCTGTGCAGTTAAAAAGTTCACTATGCCAGTGTCATGTAAAATGCACTTGTGCCACATACAATACACTCATGCCAGTGCCACATAAAATTACCCATGCCAATAACATGTAAAAAGCACCCAGCACATTCTGTAAAATGGTTGGCATTAGGAAGGGCATCCAGCCATAGAAACCATGCCAAAACTGACACTTGTAACCTGGAGAGCTCTCCGGCTCACCAGCTCCAGTCAAAGCATCCAATCTATGCCAACATGGAAAACAAGACATTAAATGGTAATGGTGATGTTAGTCACAGATTCAATGCCACCATACAGCACCTTGAGCAAATATCTTCTACTATAACCCTAGGTTGAGCAAAGGCTTGTGGATAGAGTTGGTCGACAGAACTAAAAGAGGCCCATCATATATATGTGTGAGTATGTGTGTAACCTATATAGTAGATTTATAAAGAGGGCTAATTTAGTTATTTTCTCCATAGGCTAAAACAAAATTATTAGCAATTTTAATCAATTCTTAAATCTTATTGGATTCTCATCAGAGGTGTCTACAACAATTTGACCAACCCCCAGAGAAACAAGCTGCCAATCTGTTTATATACTAAGCAATTTCAGTTGCTACAGGAAACTGGAGCTACTAATTTGCATAATGTAAGTGATAACACTATATTTAATATCAGGGACCTGTTGATGGGGATCTTCGTCCACACAGTTTCCTGGTATAATACATGTAACTTACAAAGTAGATTTATATCATCATCATCATCATCATTGTTTAACGTCTATCTTCCATGCTGGCATGGGTTTGACGGTTTGACAGAAGCTGGCCAGGGAGAAGTTGCACCAGACCTCTGTGTCTGTTTTGGCATGGTTTTTTATGGTTGAATGCCCTTCTCAACACCAACCATGTAGCAGAGTGGACTGAGTGCTTTTCATATGCCACACACACACACATATATATGGGAACATGCAGAAGGGGTAGAGCCAGGAAGACGTGGGATGAAGTGGAGAGAAAGGATCTACAGACGCTGAGACTTACAGAGGAGATGAGAGGGGACCAAGATTCCTGACAGTTTCCTGTGCTTAAAAAGACCAGTCAAGCTAAGTAAAAGCATGTTTGTCCTTGCATACAGGCTCATCCCCTGCAACCCTCTCCAGCTGAGCATCCCTAATCTTGAAGGCTTTATGTAGTACTAGTACTACATAAAAAGCACCTGTGCTGGTTCTGCGTAAAAGCACCCAGCACATTCTGTAAAGTGGTTGGCGTTAAGAAGGGCATCCAGCTGCAGGGGGACCGAACAGACCTTCAACTGGTCAGTTCCTGTCAAACTGTCCAACTCATGCCAGCATGGAAAACAGATATCAAATGATGATGATGAAGATGATGATAATAGCAATGTATGTCTGCTTTTATATCAAGTAATATATTGAAAAACAAGTTAACAATGAACTGAAGAATTACTCAATACTTTTTAAGAAGTAACATCATTAATAATCTTTTGCAAGAGGAGTGACAGTGACGTCAAAACTTAATACACACAGACACACACACACACACGTGTATGTGTGTCTATGTCTGTGTACGCACATGCATCTTTGTGAATGTTTACATTCTGCTCTTTTCCAAAAGCAATTGCTGAACTACAGACAGTGAAATTGTTGACATTTCCTTCAACACATCATCTGGTAACTCTGCACTTATGACGACAAATAAAACAAAAATTCCTTCCCGTGAAAAACAAGTGAGGGTTAGTGACAGAAAGAGTATCTGACTGCAAAAGCAAATGCCTTAGTATGTTTCCATGTTAGCCTGGAAAGACAGACATATAATAAAATAATATATATTTAAAGCTTTAGAAAATTCACACAAATGGTTTAGCATCTTGAAAACTGCATTATCCATAAATTTGTTCGAGCGAGATCGTTGCCAGTGCCCCTGGACTGGCTTGTGCGGGTGGCACATAAAAGACACCATTTCGAGCGTGGCCGTTTTCGTGCGGGTGACACGTAAAAGCACCCACTACACTCTCTGAGTGGTTGGCGTTAGGAAGGGCATCCAGCTGTAGAAACTCTGCCAAATCAGACTGGAGCCTGGTGTTGCCATCCGGTTTCACCAGTCCTCAGTCAAATCGTCCAACCCATGCTAGCATGGAAAGCGGACGTTAAACGATGATGATGATGATGATGACACAGATGATTAATAAAACAAGGTTAAAAATAGTTCTTCCTATTTTTTCTAATACTTTAATGGTGAAATATTTTCTAAAGATTCTTTGTGTGGTATGTAAAGTGAAAGACATTGAGAACTAGTTTACTCTAAGGTGGACACTGCAATATGTATTCTGAACATCAGTTTGTGTTTAAGTGTGATTATAAATATATATACACTTGTATGCGCACGCACACACACACACACACATATAGATAGATAGATATAGATATATATATATACATACATATATATACACATAAATATAAATATGTATACATATAAATACATATATACACATAAACATACATATGAATAAATATATACAGATATGCATATATATAAACACATTTATATAAACATATACATAAATATAAGTATAAATATAAG
>NC_142935.1:67799401-67834401 GCF_046866305.1 Octopus bimaculoides
ATTCTAGATCATCCAATATCTGGTTTAGTAATACAAATTACTTTACCGTCATCAGTAGAATATACCAGAAGTATATAAATATAAATATATATACATAAATATAAATATATAAATATATGTACATACCCATACAAATACATTGGGATATATACAAATATATACATATATCCACATGCAAATATGATGCAAATCCGATTATTCATCTCAACCACATGCATATTTGATCAAGATAATACTGCAGTAAATATCAGAATCAGAGTGAATAAATAAATATATGTGCATACATAATTAAGGATAAAATCAACTAATGATCTTATCAATGGCCAAATGTAATAAAGACCTTAAAGGTAAACATTAATATAAATATATAATTATATAGATATAATTATAATTAAGGGTACTGAGAAACAGCACCTACATGCTATATATATGAATGTATATGTATGGGTATGTATATATACTTATATTTAGGTACTACTGGTATATTCTACTGATGACGGTAAATTAATTTATATTACTAAACCAAAAATCGGACAATCTACAATTAACCTCAAAATTTTGCCAAATCTCTTTTATTCATTTGCTCGCTTTCAGCCTTGTGCTAACGGAGTGAAATTTGAAGTGGTTTTTAGAGTCTTCTGACATCCAGGGTATAGGTGCTGTTTCTCAGTACCATCATCATCATCATCATCATTTAACGTCCCACTTTCCATGCTGGCATGGGTTAGACAGTTTGACTGGGGACTGGGGAGCCAGTTGGCTGCACCAGGATCCAGTCTGATCTGGCAGAGTTTCTACAGCTGGATGCCCTTCCTAACGCCAACCACTCCGAGAGTGTAGTGGGTGCTTTTACGTGCCACCGGCACGAGGGCCAGTCCGGCAGTACTGGCAACAGCCACGCTCAAATAGTGCCTTTACATGTCACCTGCACAGGAACCAGTCCAGCAGCACCGGCAACGCCCTCGCTCGAATGTTGTTTTCTACGTACTACCGGCACAAGTGCCAGTAAGGTGGTGCTTTTTACCTGCCACCAGCCCTGGCAATGATCATGCTTGGATGGTGCTCTTAGCGCTCCACTAGCATTGATGTCAGTCATGTGGTGCTGTCATTGAATTTGATTTCGATTTCACTTCCTTCAACAGGTCTTCAAAAGCAGAGTTTAGTGTCCAATGAAAAAAAGGTATGCCTAAGTGGGCTGCTTACACCACTGGCATAGGCCACAGGTTATGGTTTCACTTGGCTTGCCAGACTTCTCAAGCACAGCACATTTCTAAAGGTCTCGGTCACTAGTCATTGCCTTGGTGAGGCCCAATGTTCAAAGGTCATGCCCCACCACCGCATCCCAGGTCTTCCTAGGTCTACCCTTAATTATAATTATACATACATATATATATATATATATATATATATATATATATATATATATATATATATATATATATACCCACATACTACGAGAGAATACAACATGCCTGGAGGAACTCAGTATATGTAGTAGAATATCTTTTTATACCAAACACCTGAGGTGACACAGACTGCACTGATTGATGCAACACAAAATGCACAATATCCTACCCATAAGGGACAGCTGCAGGACGGGTCAAAATGATCTTTGCATTGAATAAAGATCCATACCAAATTCATTTTCCATTTCCCTCTTCAATTATAAACTAAACAAACACTGCAGAATTCCTGATGTAGATCCAGTGAAAATTATATCATGACTGTGGATGATATCAGGTAGCTCAAACCGTGAATGTGCTTTAATTAGCATGCTAAGACACATATACCCAAAGTCCAAATAATTACTATAATATATATATATATATATATATATATAGTATTATTTAAGATAAATAATGAAGAATGTAATTTGAACAGAGTAGTTTGTATGGATAATAGAAGCAATAATCAAAAGAAAAATAGTTACAATAGCAATGATTATCAAGATATCAATATAAATATTTAATCTGGATGACAACAGTGCAGCTGTGGAGTTGCAATTCAGCTCTCAGTGAGCAAAGTTTCACAGCCTGGTCTCATCAGTTCTTGGTCATAACTATTTCACTTCATTTACCTCGTTAATTAATGCTTACAAGTAAGCTACGAGCATCATGTAATTTCATTTCTTCCCACTTCGATCAAAGACCTTGTGTCAGTATCAGAAATCAATAGAGCAGCAGCAGCAGTAATAGCAGCAGTAGCAGTAGTAGTAGTAGTAGTACAATATCAATCATTTTTATAGTAACATCTATAATTTGGAGAGTCCAAATGTTATTTCTTGTATTTGGCAACAAGACAAGAATTTTGTAATTCACTGAATCAATGGATTGAATCTTATTTCCTAGACAGTCCCTACCCCACCCCATAAAGAGCTAAGGTGGAGTAAATTTTTGTAGGATTTGAACCCAGATTTAAATAATTAAATAATATAAGACATTCACTATTGGTCACTGTGGTATTTCTGCCATTCCTCTGCAAAAAATATTATGAGGTACAATAAATCAATAGATCAATGAGATCCAATCACAGATGATTGGTGATACGTAAGTTCTGATTCTGAGTTGCCAATCGCACAACATATTTCATTTATAGATTCAACATCATCATGATTGCTTTTAATGTCCCCTTTTCTATGCCTGCATGGGTCAGATGGATGTAAATTGCTGAGGTTGATTTTCTCCAGTCAAAGGTTCTTCATGTCACCAATCTTTACCTTTCAAAGCAAGGTAGTATTTCCCCTAATCCTCTAAACAGTGAATAACAAAATTGCTAAATGTGTTTTGCAGAAGAATGTAAGCAGGTACAATTTATACAAATAGTAGCTTGTTTTGAATCAATATGCAAATGTCAGAAAAAAATGCAGTGACATATTACAAAACTTTATAACTATAATTTGAAAGATATGCATTGGAGCTCTTGAACTTAAAGAAAATATTCTTCCCGTTAAAATATTCTTCTTATTAAACAACATGGTCACCCCTGAGATATACCATCATCATCATATCACATCCGTTTTTCCATTCTGGCATGGGTTGGACAGCTTGACAGGAACTGATAAGGCCAGGGACCGCACTAAGTTATATACTCTGTTTTGGTTTGGTTTGTATGGTTGGATGCCCTTCTGAACACCACCCACTCCTCAGAGTGTTCTGGGTGCTTTTTTAACATAGGACCATCACAGATGCTTTTTAAGTGGCACCAGCACCACTGCTTTTTACATGGTACCTTGATTTTAGGATCTTAGTTCTGTTGTGGTGGGCAGGTCTTCTCAAGTACAGCAATGCATATATATATATATATATATATATATATATATCATCATAAATATAAGGGATTAGCAATTGAGTTGCTTCTCCAACATACTGAAAATTCAGAAACAGCAGTCAAAGAACTACTGATTCTAAACTACAAATTTTTCTCTAAAACGGATGGCGATATTTATGGCACACATAGAACAAAAAACCAGAGGGAAAAGCACAAACAAAACAAGCCTTTAGTTAATTGGGTACGAATCGTTTCATGGTTAAGCGAACGAAAACTTCACTATTCCAATCTTCATTTCTTGTATATATATATATATATATATATATATATATATATATATATATACAGAGAAAGAGAGGAGTGGCTGTGTGGTAAGTAGCTTGCTATATATATATATATATATATATATATCATCATCGTTTAACGTCTGCTTTTCATGCTAGCATGGGTTGGACGATTTGACTGAGGACTGGTGAACCAGATGGCAACACCAGGCTCCAATCTGATCTGGCAGAGTTTCTACAGCTGGATTCCCTTCCTAACGCCAACCACTCCAAGAGTATAGTGGGTTCTTTTACATGCCACTGGCACGAGGGCCCGTCTGGCGGTACTGGCAACGGCCAGGCTCAAATGATGTTTTTTTACATGCCACCTGCATAGGAGTCAGTCCAGAGGCATTGGCAATGACCTCGCTCGAATGTTGTGTTCACGTGCCACTGGCACAAGTGCCAGGAAGGCAACGCTGGTAACAATCATGCTCAAATGGTGCTTTTTATGTGCCACCGGTACGGTAGCCAGACAGCTGCTCTGGCAGTGATCCCACTCAGATGGTGCTGTTAGGACTCCACTGGCACGGGTGCCAGTCATCGAATTTGGTTCAATTTTGATTTCACTTGCCCCCAACAAGTCTTCATAAGCAGAGTTTAGTGTCCAATGAAGGAAGGTTGGCATGGGTGCCAGTCGCTGAATTTGATTTGATTTCGAATTTGATTTCACTTGCCTCAACAGGTCTTTGCAAGCAGAGTTTTGTGTCCAAAGAAGGAAAGGTACGCAAGACAGGATGCCCCAAGGAGCTCCTCTATGCTGATGACCTTGCTCTAATTGCTGAGTCACTATCAGAACTAGAGGAGAAGTTTCAGGTGTGGAAGTAAGGATTAATTAATTTTGCATTATCTTGTAACTTTAAAATTTCAAGGATGTGATTGTTTAGTTTTAGAATGACACTGTAGGGTGGGTGTGAGAGGACAGAACCAGTGAGCTTGAACATAAAACAGATAGAATATTTAGGACAGATAAGCCCATTTAAATAAACTTTATTTCTTAACTGGCACTTTACTTTATCAACACTGAAAAGATGAATGGCAAAGTTGACCTCAAAGAAATTTTGAACTCTGAACATAAAAATCCAAAAGAAATATTGCTAAGTAATTTTATCCTACATTTTAAGATCTCTGCCAGTCTAATAATAATAATGCCCGGATGCAGTACCAGGCAGTGGCTCTCATGGCTTCTGATCATAATTGATTGGAAGTGTTATCATGTACATTGTTTTGTCTTGGTATAAAAAGATGGGTTACAGCAAATATTCTGCTCAATGCCACAGATTTTCTAGTCAGTTGTTTGACCTTAACCAGTTGTGCATGTCCCTTGGTGGCTGACGATATGTGCATCTCTGATCATGAGCAGAAGTAGTTGGGGAGCATCATAGCCATGTGTTGAGAGGAAGTCTTTGGAGTTTGAATAATTCACCTTTGAAAACATGGGTGTTTCGTTCAACATTCTTAAACAACTCTTATTTAGGGACCTTTTGAGTGAGATGGGCTACTCGACCTGAAGAAAATTCTAACTGGGTCCCACCTGCAAGGTCATGCACTGTTTATCTTCATATGAGTTCACCATGTCGCTCACATATGGTTGTGATGCATGTGCCAGGTGTACCCTTATCAGACAGGTAGTCATGATGGATATACTGGACTTCGTATATTTTACCCCAGTGTCACTTTGATGGCATGCACTGCTCTCTCACTCGATGATGATGATGATGATGATGATAATGATGATGATGATAATGATGATGATGATAATAATAATAATAATAATAATAATAATGTCAAATTTTGGGACAAGGCCATCAATTTTATTTGAGAGGGGTTAATCAATTACATCTACTTCAGTATTTGACAGATACCTTATTTTAACAACCCTGAAAGGATGAAAAGCAAAGTTTATCTAAGCAGGATTTAAACTCAGAACATAAACAGCTGGAAGAAATGCCACTAAGCACTTTGTCCAACTTGTTAACAAATCTGCCAGCTTGCCACCTTAACAATAATAATAATAATAATAATAATAATAATAATGATAATAATAATAATAATAATAATAATAATAATAATAATAATAATAATAATGATAATAATAATAATAATAGTAAATAATAAATAATAATGGCTTCAAATTTTGACAGAAGGCCAGCAAGTTTGGGGGAGAGGGCTAATCAATTACATTGACCCCACTACTTGACTGGTACTTAATTTATTGACTCCAAAAGGATGAAAGGTAAAGTTGAGCCCAGAAGCATTTGAACTCAGAACATAAAGACGAAATGCCACTAAGTATTTTGCCCAGCATGCTAATGTTTCTGCCAGTTCATTGCCTTTTTAATGATAATAATAATAATAATAATAATAATAATAATTTTCAAAATACAAAGACCTGGAAATAGAGATAACTCGAATGTGGAATCTAAAAACAGAAACAATTCCTATCATAGTAGGTGCCTTAGGTATAATAAAAAAATATTCAGACAAATACATAACAAAAATAGCAGGACTTACAAATATATATAACATACAGAAAATTGCACTACTGGGTACTGCACACATCCTACGCAAAACACTTTCAATACAGTAAACATAAGAGCACCACAGCAAACCACAGCACATACCCAAGGCGCACAGAGCTGCGCTCGGTAGTGAAGTGAAAGCACGTTATAAAAATAAAACTACTGAATAATAATAATAATAATAATAATACTGTAGGCACAAGGCCTGAAATATTAGGGTAGGGATAAGTTGCTCACATCGGCCCCAGTACTTGACCGGTACTTAATTTATTGATCCCAAAAGGATGAAAGACAAAGTCGATTTCGGCAGAATAAGAACGTGAAGACAGATGAAATACCGCTAAGCATTTCTCCCAGCGTGCTAACAATTCTGCCAGCTCACCACGTTAACAACAACAACAACAATTCTTTCTAACTTATTTTTTAAATATTGATGTGATACCTTTACTCTTGAATTGAAGTAAGTTATTTGTTAGTTTACTGTGAATACAAATGGTTTTTGTGTTTTTTTTCTTTAATTTGTTGGCACCCTTCTTCAATCTGAAACTCAAAATATTCATGTTCCATAACACCCTCTCTGATTTTCTCCCCCTCCCTCTCTCCTTCAACCCTCCAATAAGTTATAAACACACTTTCCCTGGAACTGAATCTTTCAAAAAAACAAGGATCTAACCATATGTTTTCAACACATCTTCAAACATACATTTTAACTTCACACCACTACCACCACCACTACTACCATATCCCCTTCTCTGAATGAGTAGGTGGCAAAACAAACTAAGAGCATAGACTTTGTGTACAGAATGATATGTAACAATTTAAAAAAAAAAAAAACACATGACAGAAAAAACAAATATAACAGCAATTACTATTAACTACATCTTCAAGTTACTTCAATGAACCGGTACTCACCCTTCCCCTTGCCTAAGAGGGAGTCTACTCAGGTTATGGCTACAAGAAACCCACCTCTCCTTGATGCACTAAATAACAGTTGTTCTGAGACTAATTGAGTGTTCTGCTGCCAAATTTTAACTTGCATCATATAGTATGATGACACTGTGTTCTATGTTAAAACAACAGCAGAAACAAACAGATGATATGAAGTGTGACCCAGCTGACCAATCAAACTTTAAGTAGTGCTGTTTATTAAGAGAATCCAGAAGGTGGCAAGCTGACAGAAGGCGGTGAGCTAACACTGAGCAAAATACTTAGCAGCATTTTGTCTACCTTTATGTTCCGAGTTCAAATTCTGCCAAGGTCAACATTGTCTTTCATCCTTCTGACGTCAATAAATTAGGTAACAGTGAAACACTGGGGTCGATGTAATCAACTTGCCCCCTCCCACAAAATTTCAGGCCTTGCGCCTTTAGTAAAAAGAATTAATATTGTTATTATTATTATTATTTTATGTTTGACTTTTGCTTTGCATTTGTACAAGTTGGATCCAAGTCTCACCCAGAGACCTCAAGAAACAACAAGTTAGAAGTTCATGTAGGTGTTATGCCTAGGGTACCATATATTTGAATTTGTACAGTGTTGTTCTAGAGAATGTTTAAGAAACCATAAGAAAATTCTGTGTTTGTTTTAAAATTTGGGATCACATAGACAGTATTTTATGTAGGATATGGGCAGTTCCCATGAGCACTATCTTTTGAACTTCAGCCATTTTGTGTCTTCTACTATAGCCTCGGGCCGACCAAAGCCTTGTGAGTGGATTTGGTAGACGGAAACTGAAAGCCCATTGAGCGTCCAATAACACTATCCGTATCACGTCCTCACTTTGTTGTTTTTTTGTTATTGTTTTTTTGTTATTGTTTTTTGTGTTTTTTTGAACCTATATATATATATATATATATATATGTATATATATATATGTATGTGTGTGTCTGTGTTTGTCCCCCGAACATCGCTTGACAACCGATGCTGGTGTGTTTACGTCCCCATAACTTAGCAGTTCGGCAAAAGAGACCAATAGAATAAGTACTAGACTTCCAAAGAATAAGTCCTGGGGTCGATTTGCTCGACTAAAGGCGGTGCTCCAGCATGGCCGGTCAAAATGACTGAAACAAGTAAAAGAGTATATACATATACTCATGATTTGAGTTTTATTTTTCCTATTTGCATTACCATATCTGTGTATATATCTAATGGTTTTCTTTCAGCTTCCATCTACCTAATCCACTCACAAGGCTTTAGTTAGTCTTAGGCTATAGTAGAAGACACTAGCCCAAGGTGCCATGCAATGGGACTGAACCTAGAACCATGTGGTTGAGAAGTAAGCTTCTTACCACACACCCACGACTTTTACATATTCTTTCCATTTTCCTCAATCTAATATAAAAGATATGTGACAAGTAAAAATTTTACCTCATCATCATCATCATCGTTTAACGTCCACTTTCCATGCTAGCATGGGTTGGACGATTTGACTGAGGACTGGTGAACCAGATGACTACACCAAGCTCCAATCTGATTTGGCAGAGTTTCGACAGCTGGATGCCCTTCCTAATGCCAACCACTCAGAGAGTGTAGTGGGTGCTTTTACGTGCCACCGGCATGAAGGCCAGTCAGGAGGTATTGGCAACGGCCACGTTCGAAATAGTGTATTTTACGTGCCACCTGCACAGGAGCCAGTCCAGCTGTACTGGCAACGAACTCGCTCGAATGTTTTTTCACATGCCACTGGCACAAGTGCCAGGAAGGCGATGTTGGTAGCGGTCACGCTCAAATGGTGCTATTTACGTGCCACCGGCACGAAAGCCAGACAGCTGGTGCTCTGGCAACGATCACGCTCGGACAGTGCTCTTAGTGATTTACTGGTACAGGTGCTGGACCAATAATCTTTCTATAGATTTATTCATCATTATCATCATTTTAACATTTGTTTTTTTCCATACTAGCATCAGTTGAATTGAGACTTGTATTGTACAGTGACATGTTCTTATTACAAACATTTGTTTCCATTTAAGGAACTGATTTTTCACATGACAAACCACAACAGCTGGGCATGTTTTCACAACAGACACAAACACATACACATATATCCTCATCTTAGCTACTGTTTTTCCCAGGTCTACTCTGACCTGAAGTAGTAACACATTAGTGTCCTAGCTATGGGTTAACTAGCACATGTCCTTTTGGATAGATGGAGTTCATCAGCCTGGAAAGTAGTCTGTTTAGGAGAAAGAAACTCTGATATAAAACCACAGCTGCCATGCAGGATAGCGTGAACAAGGCAGATCTCAATTATATCTGGGACATCTGACAGCCTGCTGCTATCACCCTAACCAGATCCAGCATGTCACCACTACCAGTGGTGCCACTAGTGAATGCTTGTGGCCAAGCGTGTGGGCCTTGTGATCACAACACATAGTCCACTCTAAACAAAATCAATCAAAAGCCATCTGTAAGTTAATGCAGACGACACACATATATACACTCAAAGATATGATTGGTTTCTCTATGGTGTCCATCTACCTATTTTACTCACAAGGCATTTATCAACCTGAGACTATAAGTAGAAAGTACTTACTTGCCCATAGTACCATGCAAGAGGAATGAACCCAAACACAAGTGGTTGCAAAGCAAACTACTCAGCTATACAGCTGTAGATGTGCCTATGGCTATGCAGGTATCTGTGTAAAGTAGAATTAAATCAGCTAAATAATTATAATATATTGGTTTCAGATTTTGACACAAGGCCAGATTTTGACACATACGCTTCTTTCAGTTTCCGTCTACCAAATCCACTCACAAGGCTTTGGTCGGCCCGAAGCTATAGTAGAAGACACTTGCCCAAGGTGCCACACAGTGGGACTGAAGCCGGAACCATGTGGTTGGTAAGCAAGCTACTTACCACACAGCCGCTGTAAGGATTAGTATCAGGAAGAGCATCTCACTATAGAAAATCTGCTTCAATAATGCTTTGTCTAACCCAGGGGTGGGGAAACTTTTTAGTGCAGCGGACAAAAAAGGTCGTCATGCAGGTCACACGTTCTAACTCTTATATCTGTGTAAATCTTGTATATATCTATGTATAATTCAATATACACTAATAAAGATAAGTTTAACACATTAAATTAAAACATAACATCTTCATTAATGCCGCCACTGAATTTAAGACACTTGTATTACCTATGAGGTATTCTATATTTTTCAGCTAGCATGTAGTTAGGCCTCAAAGAGGTGGTACAAACATTGCAATATGTATTTTGTAGTGATAACAAAATATGCATTCAAATGGCAATTACCGGATGATTTCTGTTTGAATCTGACCGTTTCAAGTCATAGTGGAAACACGAACTATGTCGCAAATGGACATACGGATATTGTATAAATTTTATAATTGGAAAATTTACTATGGGCGTAGGAGTGGCTGTGTGGTAAGTAGCTTGCTTATGAACCACATGGTTCCGGGTTCAGTCCCACTGCGTGGCACCTTGGGCGAGTGTCTTCTACTATAGCCTTGGGCCGACCAAAGCCTTGTGAGTGGATTTGGTAGACGGAAACTGAAAGAAGCCCGTCGTATATATGTGTGTGTGTGTGTGTATGTTTGTGTGTCTGTGTTTGTCCCCCCAACATCGCTTGACAACCGATGCTGGTGTGTTTACGTCCCCGTAACTTAGCGGTTCGGCAAAAGAGACCGATAGAATAAATACTAGGCTTACAAACAATAAGTCCTGGGGTTGATTTGCTCGACTAAAGGCGGTACTCCAGCATGGCCGCAGTCAAATGACTGAAACAAGTAAAAGAGTAAAGAGTAAATTTTGTACATACAAGCATATAAGCCTGCAGGTGCAATTAAATGGGCTCGCGGGCACAATTGTGCCTACGGGTGGGGTTTTCCCCACCTTTGGTCTAATCCTTGCCATCATGAAAAAAAATGTCAAAATGATGATGGACATTATATATATATATATATATATATATATATATATATATATATATATATATATATATATATATATATATACATATACATATATATACATACATAATGTAGGTAGGGTAAAATCCAAGCTGTGTCCTCTTGAAGCACATCTGCTTATTCCAGTATTACAATCCAGTATGTAGACACTGCTGTTGTATGGATGTAAGGTACATATTAGAGTTGAAAACAGGAAGTTGGAAAATTTATTCTCCATTACACGTTTCATTTGCTAATAGGAAGTTCCTATCAGCAAATGAAACATGTGTAATGGTGAATAAATAATACCAAAAATATATTTACATACATTTAAAAGATGGTACTTCAGCATGGCCACAGTAAAATGACAGAAAGAATAAAAGAATATATACATATATATACACACATATGTATGTGTGTATGTATGTGTCAAGTATGTATGTATGTATGTATGTATAAAGTTTTGACAAACCAAGCCGACTTATGTGAATTGGAATTTGACACAAATCTTCAGAGTATTAAGAAAGTAGCAGACACATTTCTTTGTACATATGACACTAATTATTCTGTAAAATGGTTCCTCAGGTTTGTGCTGGTACTTGTTTTAGTAGCAGCAGACTGAAGAATATCAAAGATAAACTAGGTAGATTTTAAACCACTGTACAATAAATGTTGACCAGTAAATATCAAGTGTTCTTACCAATAATGAAAATTTGATTGTGCCCTGCTTCAGAGCCAAGATCAATATCAGTTCTAGGTTGAGTGGTTATCCTTCATCAGAGACCTGAGAGTTCAACCATAAACAAAAGCACAAAATAAGATTAGGTCCATCACTTGACAGGGACGAGAGACATCACTTCTCATACACACTGCCATCAGGTTATGACAAGCCCTTGACAATTGTGATTATCCAGCCATCTTCACCCACTGTTCCCTAGAGGGTTACAGAGGTAGAGTCCTCAAGCACCTCTTCCATAGGATCCTCTTTTTCTTTTATATTCCCAATCCTTAATGGTTGTCTCTTCCTGGACACACTTCAGGATCCTGGGACATGCATCCTTTGTGCTTCCACCCCATATCTCCCAGTACAAGTCGCAAGCATATTGATTGTTGTACTAGCATTTGTTGGAGATTGCAATATATTTTTCAAATGGATACTTTGACCTAAGATCCACATGACAGACAATGCAGTATGGTTGTTCTTTTGGTTCCCTTTCATATTGCAGTTTTTGGAGGTCTTTTCTCTTTTGTTGTAGTTTTAAAGTTGCTGAACTATTACTACTAAACAATAAGATCATGTGTTCAAATGTTACTGCTACCATTAGGTTGTAACTTTAGGCAAAACACAATAGTCTCCCTAGCCACAAATATGCCTCTCCAACAACTGATATCACTCCTAACTTCATTATGATTGGTTAGTATTATTTTGAAAGGATATCAATAGCAGAGACATTTCTACTAATTTACAAATATGTGTAGCAATTAGAATAATATCAATCAGATTGATATGAACATGTGAAAAATTTACTAGTTCTCAGAACCCACGAGAAAGACCTAAGATACTGTCCATTAATCAGATTGATATGCAAAATATTAATCAACTATATGTACTTTTATAGAATAACGAAAAAAAGAGTCATATCTGGTACTAAATAATTTATATTAAACACACATACACACACACATGGCCTGTTCATGCTAAATGATACATCTCATCAGATCAATAAATATCCCAGAAATTATACATTTAAATATATACCCAAGCTTGTTGTTGTCACTTTGTTCTTTAATCTGAACATATCCAGAACATAAGGAGAATTAACTTTTGCTGAAAACATTTATTACTAGAAAAGTATAATAGAATTTGTATCATATGAATAACATGCCCCAGAATTTTCTGTATCTAAGGACAAAAAAAAGTTGTTCAGAAAATGAAAATATCAAGTATTGTGACTTAAGTTTCATTCTATCTCTTTGTGTATCATCACATTTTAAAATTTGTTTCTACATACCTACTATGAGGTGGACAAATAGAATCTCCACTCCTCTCAGTCTTGTATCATTTTATTTCTGATTCACACACACACATACATACAAATGTATATATCAACCAGCAAGCTGTCAAGAGAGAACACAAAGGGACTTCAAGCCCTGAGCACTCTAAAGAAAAATATATCATTAGAATTGAGATGGTTCTCAGTTGCAACTCAAAGTTCCCTATTACTGCATATCATACAATAATAATGCAAAATTCTGAGTAAGGACAGAAAGTAATCTCTGCTCATCATCATTTTTACATTCACTTTTCCTAGCGAGCACAGGTTGAACAGAAGTCCAACCCATGCAAGTATGGCAAAGTGGATGTTAAAACGAAATGATGATGAAATGATATAAGGTCCATGAATATGAATAAACTGAAGTAGGAGATTCACACTCTTAAATTAAATTACCAATAACAATATTCAATATTATTGCTATGACTAAAGAAGAAAAGGTGTGACTAAGACTTAATATTAATGAGTGAGAAAGTTGTAACATAGCTCTCCCTAGTTTTGTACTCAGTATGAGCCAATTTATAAATGGAATTTATAACCATGCTACATGGCAGTGAAACATGGGCTGTAACTGCTGAGGACATACGTAAGCTCGCAAGGAATGAAGCCAGTATGCTCCGTTGGATGTGTAATGTCAATGTGAATACCCGTCAGAGTGTAAGTATCTTGAGAGAAAAGCTGAACATTAGAAGCATCAGTTGTGGCGTGCAAGAGAGACGATTGCGCTGGTATGGACATGTGGTGAGAATGGAGGAGGATAGCTGCGTGAAAAAGTGCCACACCCTAACAGTTGAGGGAACCTGTGGAAGAGGTAGGCCCAGGAAGACCTGGGCTGAGGTGGTGAGGCAAGACCTTCGTACATTGGGCCTCACCGAGGCGATGACTACGGACCGAGACCTTTGGAAATGGGCTGTGCGTGAGAAGACCCGGCAAGCCAAGTAAGATCGTTGCCAGTGCCCCTGGACTGGTTCTTGTGCGGGTGGCACATGAGATGCACCATTTTGAGCGTGGCCGTTGCCAGTACCGCCTGACTGGCTCCTGTAGGATTTTCGAGCGAGATCGTTGCCAGTGCCCCTGGACTGGCTTGTGCGGGTGGCACATAAAAGACACCATTTCGAGCGTGGCCGTTTTCGTGCGGGTGACACGTAAAAGCACCCACTACACTCTCTGAGTGGTTGGCGTTAGGAAGGGCATCCAGCTGTAGAAACTCTGCCAAATCAGACTGGAGCCTGGTGTTGCCATCCGGTTTCACCAGTCCTCAGTCAAATCGTCCAACCCATGCTAGCATGGAAAGCGGACGTTAAACGATGATGATGATGATGATGATGATGATTAAGTCCACCTCATACCTTATAAAGACTTTCCAAACATATATTTTGTATATCTAGGAATAAGTTGGTAAAGTGTGGTTTGAAAGAAGATTTGGCTGTTATTTCTAACAGATCAGGTCAAGTACACTCAGAGAATACCTAACTGACTCACACAGAGGTGTGTTTCATGAGAAGAAGGGTTAGGTTTAGTTGAAAATGGGAGTGCAGTTCATGTGAAAAGAGTCTATTTCAAAGAAATTCATGTGAAATGGTGGCAATGATGCAGTTCTTCATAGAAATAGGAACCATTTTTTTGATATTTTAGTATTATTGTGTTACTAAGCATTACCAAATGTCAAATTTTTCACTGACTGAGAAAAAATGAAAAAAATATACAAGGTGGGATCACATGGTGATGGAGTAACTGTTTAGTATTTAAACCAGCAATATCAGGCCCAAATATTCTATTTGTTGTATGTTCAAACCAGCCAGATCCAGCCTCTTACACTTATCCTACAATGTCATTCTAAAAATAAACAATCACAGCATTGAAATCTCAAAGCTATGAGATAATGCATGATTAATTCAAAACAAAGTGAATAAAGAAGCATTACATTTAACAGAATAACCTGAATGCTAAAGGGTTTAATATAATATGTTGGATTTAAAAGACAGAAGAGTAAAAAGTGAAGTTGTGTATATAGATAAGACTTACTGTTGATGTTTTAGCACCACCACCCATATCATCCCAGTCACATACCGCCAAGCTTAAGATATGATTCCGTAACTTTGATCATTTCAATGGTGAGCATGAATGATGTCCCAAAATTTCAAGTTCAAACATAAGTCCTCATTTCAAAGAAATTGTTAGGAAGCATCACAGCACAGACGCTAAGTTCCCAGGAATCAATATCTGTGGTGAAGGTTCTGTACATGGTAACAACACTTGGAAGACACAGATATCACAATCAACCCCCCCCCCCCAACACACACACACACATTCTCTGGAGTTAATAGAGCTAATCACACTTTAATGAATATTTATGATTACAAAAGGTCAACTAATTAACTTTTTATTATATTAGCTCACAGGATATACATATCTATATATATATATATATATACACACACACACACAATCAGTTTCATTTTTACGTATGCCTTTCCATGCTGACATAATTTGGATGGGAGATACTGAAGAAGTGCTTCCCAACCAGATGCCCTTCCTAAAGACAACCTATTTAGTCACCTTTTATGACATAAGTAACTATTCTAATACCCCAGATACACAAGGTTTATATATATATATATATATATATATATATATATATATATATATATATCTTTATGATAGTCTAAAGGAGTATGGCTGCTACATTAAGCATGTACAAGCTCTCTCGTTATTTAACTGCACAGACGTGAGTATGGTTAGTAAGAATCAGCCAAAGATCAAAGATTAAAATGTGAAATAAAGATGGAGAAAGAATAAAACCTTGGAGGACACTAGAGCGGTTGAGGAGGAGGACAGTAGAGAACTGTGACGTTACCAATAACGTTAAGTCGATTGATGAAGTTTTAGATGTAGACATTTAACTCCAGGTGTGTTTTACAGGAAGGAAGTTTAGCAAGAGGTTTGTGTCTATTATATAGAAAGTCGGACCAAGTCAATTGACTATATTTATGTCATCCTTACCGAAATTATGAAAACAATATTATAGATTAAGATTGTTCGTTTCCTTGTGGCATAAATTTTCCTAGTTAAGGTCAAACTATAGTATTAACTTTATTATATATTTCTTACACTACATAAAAATACGTGTGTGAAGGCTTTTATGCCTGCGTAAAAAAAAACTATTAATATATATTTGACTACGTGTATATAAAGCATTCATTTCATACCTTTTCTTTACAAATACTTACTAGCGTGTGTCTGATAGTGAGAAAAACATCAAATGGGGGTAACGTAAAAGAAAGAAAAAAACTGCAAACACAACAAACAAATATAGTAGTTTATTTGTTGTTGCTGATCGAACTGAAGTTTCTGATATTGTTGTTACAACTTTGTTGTTATTTCGTTGTCATTGTGCAACGGCTTAAAATTTAAACTCTCCTTGAAAAAGAAATTACATTAGAACAAACAGTATATCTGCTATATACTTGACTAAGAGTATATAGTAGATAACAGACAAGAAGGAACCTTCGTGTAGTTGTAGTAATAGTAGTGGTAGTAGTAATAGTACAAAAATTACGCGGTCAAATTAAAAAAAAAATCAGAACAAATGAGTAGGCATATTTTGTCTGAAGAAGCTAGCAGGTGCCTTTTCTGGTCTTATATATATATATATATATATATACATACATACACGTGAGTGTGTATAAAAGTAGTAAGAAGACTTAGAGTGATTGTGTCCACATTTCTTGTCATTGTGTACTAAATTAGAGACCAGGTGCTTCTCATTAGCATACAGTCGTCGTTGGTGAAGATGTATTTCTTCTTTCCCACTGGAAGGATCGAACGTTTCCCGTGCTGCACTTTAAGCCAAAGCATGTTTGGATTTTTACTACATGTCAGTTCAGTTTATTAACATACATTCAATGAAAGTTCGATACTGAACTGGAAAATGATGGGTGCGGTAAGCGACGTACAATTAATACACACAAAAATAAAATGAGAAAAGAATTTCATTTATATCATTCACATATATATATATATATATATATATATATATAACATGTGTGTGTGTGTGTAGAGAGAGAGAGAGATAAACAGAAGGACACAGAGAGAGAAGAAGACAGGCTTGAAGAAGACAAAAGGAAATGAAGGGGAAAGTGATGCTTTCAGAAATCGTTAAGCGGAACCTAAGTGTTTAATAGAGTGTGTTGGTGGTCAGAGATTTAAACCAGATCATCCTGAAATTATCTCATGGAACAGCGATAATTAGGATTCCGCTAGGTAGGCTGCAATCGGACATGCAATATAAGTAGGTAGGTAGCTTTAGTAGACCCTGACTGACTCAGAGGTTCGGTTTCGCCGATAATGCCACCACCACCTAAGCGTCATAGATGAAACTCACACCCACATAAAAACAGATTTTAGCTTACAGCTGTGTCATTCGAACACCAAAAAAACTTAGATAATATTAAAAGAGTATAGTGTTGAAGAAGAAAAATACCTTAAATCTGATCACACACGCACATAGATTCTGTAGATGTTTCAGTATGAGTAACAATAGCAACATGGTTTGATAAATGATATAAGAAATGCTATAACAGATTATCGCTTATTTCTTAGTGAAAGCCGCCGAAATATGTTAAACACGTTCACCAAATGACTTATTTTATGACACCCATGGTACATTGTAAAGTTTAAACAAAATATTCTTTACGATGGGAGACGAAACAAAAAAATATATACAGACGTAAGAGATCGATGCATGATGTGAGATACGATAAAATATCTCATGGATAAATGGTCGACATTATTAACATTACAAATACACACATATTTTATATAATATTATGTATAATATTACAAATGCTTAGTAGATGAGTATCTGAATAGATAGACGGTAAGAGTGTTTTGTAGTAGGTGACAGTGGAAACCTCCATAGACACATAAACAATGAAACAGCTCTACACGTGTGTGAAAGGTGATTAGCCATTAATTGAAGTTCGTACTTACTTCGGCGTCGTGCCTCGAACCTGCTTTAACTTGCGCTTAAGTAACTTCCACATTGCTTTCTGAAATGCTTTCTTCTGCTTCTAAACCAAACCGCAGACATGTCAAAAAGTCCGGCGATGCGGTTGGCACCAGCCACCAACAATGTTGCTACTGTACAGTAGGAAGGAGTGCCCGTGCCCAGCTAACATCGTCAAGCGCCCGCACAGCCGTCGTCATTGTAAACTGACGTCGACGACGCCGTTGCTTTCGCCACCCACACCGCCACCACCAACAACAACAAAGAACGTCAACGCGCTACCACCGTCACTGCCACCACCACCGCCTCCGCCGCTGCCTTAGTTGTTCAGCTTCATCGCCGCCGATGCCTTTACCACCACTACCGTCACCACCACCATTATCGTCGTCGCCTGCTCTCGTTTCTCCTGCCTCACTGCATACGAGGCGACAACTATGACAACCACCTGCCCACGCCATACATACATTGATGGTAGGTGAATAAAAGGGTGGACTGCAGTGGCTTGATGGATATGATGATAGTGGTGGCTGCGATGGTCGTCAAAGTGGTTTTGACGGTGGTGGTGCTGATGGTTAAAAAATAGTGGGAGTGATAGTGATGACAACGATTGTTGTTTTTGTTAGCCCCAGGGCAGCCCCTAACTAAACAGACTTATTATAATCAAAGACGTTCCGGTTATTACCATTCAGTCTTTTCGTATATCCGGGAATATATTATACAATGTGTCCTTCCTTTTTTTTCTTTACTTTCCCCATGATAATAGGGTGTGATTTCAGGGAATTTGGCTCCCATTTCTGGTACGTTGAACGACCACGAGGGCACGCTGTCTTTGATGGCAATATGTACTGGCGGCAGTTGTGATGATGGTGATGATGAAATGTGGAGGTATTGTTGGTGTGATTAAAAAGGGAGAAAAAAAATTACAAAAACAAAAACGTGATGAAAAGTAGGGAGGGAGCTTTCTTGAACAACAATTAACAATGTACCGGCTTTGTTTTGTTTTTGTTCTTTTATTTGTTTTGTTTCGTTTTGTTATTAACCTTCCCCTCCGCTTTGTTGAGCCTGCTGTTCACAACACCAGGCCACTAAAAAGGTAACAATGACACCATCTAAAACCTGAAAGGCTTCAGCCTTTTAAAAACAGACTCAGACACACAAACGAAAAAAAAACAAACAAAACAAATTAGAGAAGACATAGCGATGGCGACAGAGCCTTTCTACTTTTATATTTAAAGAAAAAAAAAGCGGGGAAATAGTCTCTCCATATAGAAAACCTTTCTAGAAACTCTTCAACAATGAACAGAGTGCTCAGAGGCAAAACAAATAAAAATTTATTTCTTTTCATTTGTGTTTGTTTGGTTTGGTTTCTTTCTTGTTTAATAAAACTTATTTTTCTATAAAAGTTGTTCGCACACCCAAACATAATCACATATAACTGTTTATACATGTAGCATATACCTTATATGGAGATGCAAAAACCCGTCGGTCAAAGAAGTACTCAATACATGTGTTGGGTAGAGAGGATATGTTTATACACAGCAAAATGCTCTACAAAGGGTCCGTCTGTTTCTTACGTCCAGAATAATCACTGGACCCATGGAATGGAAGGGCTCTCTGAGGAACCTTTTACTACTCGTAAACAGGCATACACATACGCACTCACACACACACACACACACATACATGCGTACGTACATACATACATACATACACATACATACATACATACATTGTTGTTGGCACTCCGTCGCTTACGATGTAGAGGGTTCCAGTTGATCCAATCAACGGAACAGCCTGCTCATGAAATTAACGTGCAAGTGGCTGAGCACTCCACAGACACGTCTACCCTTAACGTAGTTCTCGGGGATATTCAGTGTGACAAGGCTGACCCTTTGAATTACAGGCACAACAGAAACAGGAAGTAAGAGTGAGAGAAAGTTGTGGTGGAAGAGTACAGCAGGGTTCTCCACCATCCCCTGCTGGAGCCTCGTGGAGCTTTAGGTGTTTTCGCTCAATAAACACTCACAACGGCCGGTCTGGGAATCAAAACTGCAATCCTATGACCGCCAGTCCGCTGCCCTAACCACTGGGCCATTGCGCCTCCACTCATACATACATACATACATAGAACACGATAACAAAAAAGAAAACACCTACAAACAGGGTTAACAATATTGAGACCAGTGGGTCAAAAGAACACTGGAGGAACTTAAAAATTAAAACAGCCACCAAGTGAAAACAAAATGGCCAGATCTCGTATGGGACCACAAAAAAAAAGATATGTTCTGCTGTGGAAATCAGCTACCCCGCTGAACATAAATGCGGTTAGAAAAATATAAGAGAAAGAGGATGTCTGGGGACCATTGATAAGGAGTTTGGATATCCAGTACTCAAGATCCATGTTGAGCTTCATATCCATTATTATTGGCGCAACAGAATATATACCAACCCATCTGGAATAAAATATGGCTGAACTTGGAATCTTGGAGAGAAAATGCAAATCCTTAATTCATATGCTACAAATCATCATGGTATCTTGGACTATAAAAATCTGAAAGACCTTTAGACTTACAGGGTGATGATTAAAAGAAGATACTTTCCTTCACAACCTTGCTACCAGGTCAGTGGTTGGGCAAAATTTAATCTAAATTAAAAAGAGAAAATAAAGACATACATACATACATACATACATACATGCATACATGATGGTCGTCCACTCGTGACCGAGAAAGACCATTACTGACCTTCAGGAACATTGTGCGCTCTAGGACTAACTTATATTTTGCATTTACGGCTCCGTTTGTGGCTAATGAGCCCTGCTCTTGACAAGCATATACAACTGCAAACATTGCAGACCAAGCTTTCTCCATTCACTATACGAGCCATGAGCTTTCGCGCAGCTCGCTTAAGTTCTTCATGCTGAATACGTGCTCTCTCAAAAGTGTCGATCCCCTCCTTAACCTGCTTCCTCCATCTGTGGCGATGACAGGCATTGTTCTCCCAGTCAGAGTCCTGCATATCACAGGCCTATAATGAGGACTTGATACAGTCCTTAATTCGCAGCCTTGGTTTCTGCCGGAGTCTCCCTCCATTCACAAGTTCTCCATATAGCATCTGCTTAGGAATCCTGCTATCCTTCATTCTAATAAGGTGTCCAGTCCAACGTAACTGGCGCTTGTGCACCATTGCTTCAATACTCGAGATATCAGCTGTCCTCAGGACCAGTGTGTCTGGAATTTTTGAGGTCCAGCCAACATTGAGAATGTGTCTGAGACATCTATGATGAAAGCGTTCAAGGACCGTTACCTGACGTTTGTACAGAGTCCATGTCTCACATGAGTAGAGGAGCGATGTCAGTAAACATGCATGGTACACAGCAACTTTTGTTTGCCTTGCGATGCCATGCTGGGACCAGACACGAGACTGAAGAGACCGGAAGGAATTAGTTGCTCTCTGCAACCTGAAAGATATTTCCTCATCCAGGGAGCAAGAATGGTTGAGTGTGCTGCTTAGGTAGACAAACTTGTCTATTACCTTCAGAATTGTTCCTTCAACCAAGATAGCTGGTTTCACATATGGGTTTCCTGGTGCAGGCTGGAACATTACAACAGTCTTGTCCAGGCTAATGCTGAGTCCAAATGCCTTGCAAGAAGCAGAAATGCAATTCATGAGTATTTGCAATACATAAATGTAATTATTAGGCCCTGGGATATGTAACACACTGCCTAAATATCAATCTTGAGAAATTAGGCTTCTCAAAACTAGAAAGGATAAAGCTAATTCAAAACTACAGATTCAATCCATCACTGGAACTGTAAATATTATTTAAATATACATGAGCATATCAAGATATGCAACTATATGCATGAGAATACACACATAAAGCAAAACATACAAATCTGCACATATACATACATACAAAATGTCCTATTGATGTTGTTGAAATTCCAATGAAAGAGCCTTGGATCTAGGTTACAAACCGACACTTTCTCTATTGGCAAGAAATCTTGAAATAAAACTGAACAATGACATACATACATGCCTGACCCAGTGGTTAGGGTAGCGGATTCGCGGTCGTAGGATCGCTGTTTCAATTCCCAGACCAGGCGTTGTGAGTGTTTATTGAGCGAAAACACCTAAAGCTCCACGAGGCTCCAGCAGGGGATGGTGGCGAACCCTGCTGTACTCTTTCACCACAACTTTCTCTCACTCTTACTTCCTGTTTCTGTTGTGCCTGTAATTCAAAGGGTCAGCTTTGTCACACTGTCACGCTGAATATCCCCGAGAACTACGTTATGGGTACACGTGTCTGTGGAGTGCTCAGCCACTTGCACGTTAATTTCACAAGCAGGCTGTTCCGTTGATCAGATCAACTGGAACCCTCGACGTCGTAAGCAACAGAATGCCAACAACAATACATGACCAAGTATATGCTACTGAAATAGGATTAAATTAAAATTGCCACCTATGTAGATAGGTCCGTTGCCAGACTTTGGTGCCCAGAGATGTTTCAGAATATTCTGAGTGGGCATTAATTTGTAATAATGTTAAAGTGATGTTTCAAAATAAATGTATTACTGTAAATCTGAGGGTGCACCATTGAATAATGAGGGAAAGGTGTCATCTAGTGCACTGCCATATCAAGGGCATTTATGTATCATACTAAATGTATACATATCCTTAGAAGGTAAGAAACTAAGGATTTTATGTGAAATAAAATTTCTTCATAGATTTGTTGTTAAAAATACAATTCCATAGCATCTTGCCGTTTAACAGTGTGTACACATTTAGTATGATACACAGATGGCAATTTTAATGTAATGCTATTTCAGTTGTGTTTACTGAGTTTTTTCTACAGCCTAGCAAGCTTCCACAAAACCCGTGAATGTTTAATTCACTGTTTCCTATATGTCAAAGCACAATATTATTTTTCTTCTTAAATAGGTGACAATTAGGTACACAACTTTGACAAAGCTCAAAAAAAAAAATGATACATTTCTATTGTTCTTCTAAATCATCGCTATGATGATATACATCTCATTCTGCTATTATGTTATGCTTTTGAACATAAGTCTCTGAAAATATTTTATTTCAGAATATTCTACAGTATCTTGCCTTCTAATGATGTTTATAAATTTATGTGGTGAGAATGGATGAGGATAGCTGCGTGAAAAAGTGCCACACCCTAACAGTTGAGGGAACCCGTGGAAGAGGTAGGCCCAGGAAGACCTGGGCTGAGGTGGTGAGGCAAGACCTACGTACATTGGGCCTCACCGAGGCGATGACTACTGACCGAGACCTTTGGAAATGTGCTGTGCGTGAGAAGACCCGGCAAGCCAAGTAAGATCGTTGCCAGTGCCCCTGGACTGGCTCTTGTGCGGGTGGCACATGAGATGCACCATTTTGAGCGTGGCCGTTGCCAGTACCGCCTGACTGGCTCCTGTAGGATTTTCGAGTGAGATCATTGCCAGTGCCCCTGGACTGGCTTGTGCGGGTGGCACATAAAAGACACCATTTCGAGCATGGCCGTTTTCGTGCGGGTGACACGTAAAAGCACACACTACACTCTCTGAGTGGTTGGCGTTAGGAAGGGCATCCAGCTGTAGAAACTCTGCCAAATTAGATTGGAGCCTGGTGTTGCCATCCGGTTTCACCAGTCCTCAGTCAAATCGTCCAACCCATGCTAGCATGGAAAGCGGACGTTAAACGATGATGATGATGATGATGATATATACACACACACACACATATATATATATATATATATATATATATATTTATACACATATATATATATATATTGCGTGGTAAGCAACTTGCTTCCCAACCACATGGTTCTAGGTTCTGTCCTACTGTGTGGCACCTTGGGCAAGTGTCTTCTATAGCCTTAGGCCAACCAAAGCTTTGTGAGTGGATTTGGTAAACAGAAACTGGATGAAGCCTTTGTATGTATGTATGTGTGTGTGCATGTGTGTGTGCGTGTGTGTGCATGTGTGTGTGCGTGTGTGTGTGTGTGTGTGTGTGTGTGCGTGCGTGTCCCCCACCAACACCACCACTTGACAACCAATGCTGGTGTGCTTACATCTCCGAAATTAAGCGATTCAGCAAAAGAGACCAATAGAATAAGTACAAAACAATAATAAATACTGGAGTCAGTAAGTCTGACAAAAATTCTTCAAGGCAGTACCCCAGTATAACTGCTGTCTAAAGACTGAAACAAGTGAAAGATAAAAGATCAGAGGGCATCAATATTATTGTTGAAGGCGTGAAATTGCATTTAACCCTCTGGCTGATAACTGTTGAGGATTTGGTGACCTTCTGTGTCTGTTTTTCATTTGTGCATTTATTATATGTTTTTTAGCTTACTATTTAATGGAAGACCATGTACCCTTATTTTGCTTACAGTAAGTGTTTATATCATCAACATCATTGTTTAACGTCCACTTTCCATGCTAGCATGGGTTGGATGATTTGATTGAGGATTGGCGAACCAGATGGCTGCACCAGGCTCCAATCTGATCTGGCAGAGTTTCTACAGCTGGATACCCTTCCTAACGCCAACCACTCTAAGAGTGTAGTGGGTGCTTTTACGTGCCACCGGCACAAGAGCCAGTCTGGTGGTACTGGCAACGACCACGCTCAAATGGTATTTTTTACATGCCACCTGCACAGGAGTCAGTCCAGCGGCACTGGCAACGACCTTGCTCGAATGTTTTGTTCACGTTCCACTGGCACAAATGCCAGTAACCCAATGCTGGTAACGATCACGCTCAAATGGTGCTTTTTACGTGCCACCAGCATGGAAGCCAGACAGCAACTCTGGCAGTGATCCCGCCTGGATGGTGCTGTTAGCACTCCACTGGCACAGGTGCCAGTCATCGAATTTGGTTCACTTTCGATTTCACTTGCCCCAACAGGTCTTTGCAAGCAGAGTTTAGTGTCCAATGAAGGAAGGTCGGCATGGGTGCCAGTCATCAAATTTGGTTCAATTTCGATTTCGATTTCACTTGCCTCAACAGGTCTTCGCAAGCAGAATTTTGTGTCCAAAGAAGGAAAGCTACGCATAAGTGGGCTGGCTACACCCCTGGTAAAGGCCACGGGTTATGGTCTCACTTGTCTTGCCTGGTCTTCTCATGCACAGCATATTTCCAAAGGTCTTGGTCACTAGTCATTGCCTTGGTGAGGCCTAATGTTCGAAGGTCGTGCTTCACCAACTCATCCCAGGTCTTCCTGGGTCTACCTCTTCCACAGGTTCCCTCAACCGCTAGGGTGTGGCACTTTTTCACTCAGCTATCCTCATCCATTCTCGCCACGTGACCATACCAGCGCAATTTCTGTCTTGCACACCACAACTGATGCTTCTTAGGTCCAACTTTTCTCTCAAGGTACTTACATTCTGTCATGTATGCACACTGACATTACACATCCATTGGAGCATACTGGCTTCATTTATTGTGAGCTTACGCATGTCCTCAGCAGTCACGGCCCATGCTTCACTGCCATGTAGCATGGCTGTTCGTACACATGCGTCATACAGTCTGCCTTTTACTCTGAGTGAGAGGCCCTTTGTCACCAGTAGAGGTAAGAGCTCTCTGAACTTTTCCCCCTCCCCTAGCAGCTACACTTTCAGCACACCCTCCTCTGCTACTGACTTGGTCACCTAGGTTACAGAAGCTATCAGCTAATATACACATATATATATATATATATATATACACACACACACACACACACATATATATATATATACATATATACATATATATATATATATATATATATATAATCGTCACTAAGTGTGATTAAGGGTGTCAAAGGACCTACATTGCTAGAAATAAGAGTCAAAATACACTTAATGTCGTAAGAAGGGTGCAAATATATGCTATGAAATGACATTGTTCTGCAGCCAGACTACATGACTTGCTAGTTTCAATTCGCGTTCCATGGTAATTTCATTAAATGGTCATGCTGGCACTCCTAAGAATGTTTTCATTTATGTGCTCTTGCCAGTACATTCTTGGAATCTTTCTTAAGCATCTTTGGTGAAACACATCTAACTTTCTGTCAATTTTGATAATGCTCTTCCATGTTTCCCTAGCATAGAAAATTGCTCATAGAACTATGTTATTACAGAGCCAAATCTTGTGTGTAAGCTGATGGTGTTGGAAGACCAGATAGTATACATTCTCTTGAATACACCTACAGCTTTACCAATTTTATGGTTGGCGTCTGTTTCAGTATTGGCATCTCTTGTATCACTTATGAATGTTTTGTACCATGTAGGTTTTGGCTTTTCAATCTTTCTTCACCCTCCAAGGGTGTCCATTTGGAAATTGTTATAGAATGACATTCTGATAACTAGACTGTGTGACCTACTAATTTTAATCTTCATTCTGTAATGGTTTCACTAAGTGGTTTTGTGTTAGCTCTCCTTTGAATGCTTTCATTTATTACATGGTCTTGCCAGTATGTTCTCAGAATCTTTTTTATGCATCTTTGGTAAAACACATCTAGCATTCTGTTAGTTTTCATGGTGCCTCTCTTGGGATTTTGCTGATTGATCTTCTGATAGTTGTTCTTCGAAGTCGTCATTTGTAATGTTCACTGTTTTGGTCTTCTTCACACTGATTGTCACAACAATCTTTCCCGATTTCTGATCTAGTTCTGATATGAACCTAGGGATGTTTCATTATCTTTGATAAGCAGACAATATCATCAGCAAAGTCCAAATCTTTCAGTCTTGTCTGTTGTTTCCATTCTATTCCTCTATCAGGTACATTGTTTCCTTTCGGATAAACTCTACTGCATACATTTATGTATGTATCAGGGGGCGAAGGGTCTATGTATGTAATGCATGCACTGCATGCATTACTATTTTTCCACAAAAAATAAATTTTGTGTAATATAGAATTGATTATTGATAATTTTCACTCGATTCATTGTAGTCATATTTACTTTTATTTCACATTCCTTCATTTCTTAGAATAAAGTGGTCAAGAGAAAGAAAGGCAAAGAAATGCAAACTTTGTCCTGCTTGCTTTCAGTCATCGTAAGAGTAATCATGTTATTTTGTTTGTATTCTATTGTTTTTGAGAAGGGAGCATAAAAAAAGTGGGATAAAACAAAATATGAGAGACTAAGAAAGAGAAAAACAGAGAAAGCAGATATTTTACTGCTTGCTATTCAGCGATGTTAAGCCAGCAGACATGTTGTCAACTTTTTTTCCTCTTGAAGTGAGTGACACTCCTGAGGCTTTCCCCATTGTCAGACAGATTTAGACGAGAAATGCATATTTAGTTAATTTACAAGTTTGTTTTATTGCTTTCTGATATATTTCATATGATTGTTGTTGTTGTTGTTGGCACTCCGTCGCTTACGACGTCGAGGGTTCCAGTTGATCCGATCAACGGAACAGCCTGCTCATGAAATTAACGTGCAAGTGGCTGAGCATTCCACAGACACGTGTACCCTTAACGTAGTTCTTGGGGATATTCAGCATGACACAGTGTGACAAGGCTGACCCTTTGAATTACAGGCACAACAGAAACAGGAAGTAAGAGTGAGAGAAAGTTGTGGTGAAAGAGTACAGCAGGGTTCGCCACCATCCCCTGCCGGAGCCTCGTGGAGTTTTAGGTGTTTTCGCTCAATAAACACTCACAATACCCGGTCTGGGAATCAAAACCGCGATCCTATGACTGCAAGTCTGCTGCCCTAACTACTGGGAAATTGCGCCTCCACTTCATATGATTATTCAGTACCGAAAGGAGGAATTTTATCTTTTATCTTCTACTTGTTTCAATCAGTAGATTGTGGCCATGTTGAGGCACCACCTTCGATAATTTTTAATCTAATGAATCTCCCCCAGTACTATTTTTAAAGATTGGTGCTTATTCTTTTGGTCTCTTATGCTGAATTGCTAAGTTACAGGAATGTAAACACACCAATGGTGGTTGTCAAGCATTGGTGAAGGACAAACACAGACACAACGACACATGCACAAACACACACATGCACATATATATATATATATATATATATATATATATATATATATATATATATATATATATATATATATATATATATATATATATATATATATATATACACACAACAGTTTTTTTCAGTTTCCCTCTATCAAGTCCACTAACAAGGTTTTAGTCGGCCCAAGGCTATAGTAGAAAACACTAGTAGAAGACTGGACCTGAAACCATGTGGTTGGGAAGCCAACTTCTTACCACACACCCACACTTGGTTTCTAAAAAGATTTAACCAATGGAGAGAGTATTGTTGATCCCTTCTTAAGACCTAAATTCAATCATGTGACTCCAGAGTTTTCTTAACTATTTCACACACAGAGGGAAAAGAAGAAACTGAAAATTTGTATGTGCGCATGTGCATGTGTGTGTGTGTGTGTAATTAAAAAGTAAAGTTTTCATTCATTTGTTTATGTCAATACTTTAAAATTTAATTTTAAATATTCAAAGTTATTTAAGAAAGGTTACATAAAAATGTAAACTAGCACCTAAATTATCTATGATGATAAAGCTTTGACTCATTTAAAAAGATTATAATCAAGTAGAATTTCTTATGCTTTCAATCACCCCAAGGATGGCAAAAGGGTCAATCAGTTCAGTTTTCTCTCTACTTTCCCCAACTTTGAAACAGATAAGAAGAATATCACCATTCTCAGAAAAGAGAAACCAAAGCTTAAGCTAAAAAATCAAAGCCAAAGTGGGCAGCAAGGAATGTCATCATTATTTTGATTGCAAGTATTATGAATAGTCTGAGTGAATAACTAATTTTTCTGCTTCCCTGTGTCTGTTAGTTTGTCACTATAAGAACACATTTTCTCAGCTTTGAAGTGATATTGAAAATGAATATCAAGTTCAAGTGATATTCAAAAGGAAATCATTTAATTGTATAACTGTTACAAGTGAAGGAGTAATTAAATCAATGATTGCAAAAAACAGCATTTGTTGCTGTTATGTTTGGTGAGACTACAAACCTTCAAATGAAATCTTAACTGTCACACTCGGAAATCCCCCACCCCAACCTCAGTGAGCAGGGTTCGGTGGACTGCGTGCCCTAGCTTCCTAGTCACCCTTCACCACTGATACATATATATATATATGTATATGTAATGGATCATGCAGGCATGGTGTGGATTCAATCCTCAATCATCAAATTTCACTTAACAGTCAACAGCACTTTTCTCACGGTAAAACAATAGTTTTTCTGTGAGTGACAGCAGTTACATTTGCCAGATACCTCCACTAAGCAGAATAATGTATTTGCCACTTGACCCCTGCTAACTTTTTGTATGTAGTGGAGAGTTAAATTGACAGAACAATAGACATCCCAAAATACCCATTGTTCGGATAACGGTATGTCTCTCTTTCTCATGATCTTGCAATAATTATATATACAGAAGATTCCCAAGCAAAAGTTAGTTAATGAGAACTGATTTGGCAAAAAGGAGATGATGTAGAGACGACCACAGGCAAAATCCAGTTAGTGAGATGATTCAACTGAGAGAAGGCTTACTAGTGAGAATGTCAACTATGACACAATGTCTTATCAACAACACCACTGCTGTTTAAATGTCAGGTACCATGAAGGTATCATTTTATCGACTTTAACATTCACTCTATTTTCCTCTAATTCCTAGTTGGGCAGCTAGCAGTTGACCAAGCATAACCAGCAACAACATATAAGAAAAGATAACTCTATTGTTTTTATATGATACACACACTTGTCTGTTGAAGCAAAACATTATACAAAGTAACAGTAAATAAATATTTCCTTAAAACTTCGATCACTGTTCTTCTTCCATCTTGCATACTGGCAACCAACACCTTAATAACAAACAACAACTGTTATATATATATATATATATATATATATATATATATATATATATATATATATATCAGGCAATAACAGAGGAATTCAAGACAGGATGCCCCGGGAGCTTCTCTATACTGATGACCTAGCTATAACAGCTGAGTCACTATCAGAACTAGAGGAGAAGTTTCAGGTGTGGAAGCAAAGTCTAGAATTGAAAGGCCTTTGAGTCAATTTAACAAAAAACCAAAGTCTTACTAATCACAAATCCCTTCAGGTAGATGGCCCTGCTCGATTTATAGAAAAGGTGTAGGTAGAAACTCCATAAGATATACCAGGTGTAAGCTATGGACACATAAGGAAGGCTAACTGAGAAGACAGTTTTTGTATGTGGCAAATTCTCAGGGGCAATAAACACTGAAAATGTGCAGAAAACAGCTTCCATCACATGCCAGGGGGAAAAACCAGAAGTAGTTGATAGCTTCTGTTATTTAGGCGAACAAGTCAGTAGTTAGGGTGGATGCTCTGAGAATGTAACTACTAGAATAAGAATAGCCTGGGTAAAGTTCAGAGAGCTCCTACCTCTGCTGGTGACAAAGGGCCTCTCGCTCAGAGTAAAAGGTAGACTGTATGACGCATGTATGCGAACAGCCATGCTACATGGCAGTGAAACATGAACCATGACTGCTGAGGACATGCATAAGCTTGCAAGAAATGAAGCTAGTATGCTCTGCTGGATGTGTAATGTCAATGTGCCTATATGACAGAGTGTAAGTGCCCTGAGAGAAAAGCTGGACATAAGAAGCATTAGGTGTGGTGTGCAAGAGAGACGACTGCACTGTTATGGTCAAGTGTTGTGTAGGGATAAGGACAGCTGTGTGAAAAAGTGTCACACTCTAGCAGTAGAGGGAACCTGTGGAAGAGGTAGATCCAGGAAGACCTAGGATGAGGTGGTGAAGTACGATCTTCAAACGTTGGGCCTCACTGAGGCAACGACAAGTGACTGAGACCTTTGGGGAAATGCTGTGCTTGGAAAGACCCAGCAAGCTAAGTGAGACCGTAACTGTGGCCTATGCCAATGCAGCATAACCGGCCCATTTAAGAGTACCTTTCAATCATTGGGAAATAATCTGTGATTGCAAAGACTTGTTGAGTCAAGTGAAGTCATTGTCATGGCTGATGCCAGTACCGCCTGACTGACATCCATGATGATGGCTCATAATAAGCACCATTCAAATACTCCCAATGCTTATTCTCTCTGTCCAGTCAGATTAACTGACCATAAAACCTGTCACTACCATTCTCCACCTGAATTACTTCTCTCTCCCCTTTCTTTCCTGTCTTAAGACTTGACCTATTTACCCTACACACATCTCTCACTTGATTTTGGATATCCTTTAAGCAAACCACACGCAGTACCCTCCGGACTCGATATGACATACATCCACCTTTGCTATATCCGCCTTTGCTACAACAATTATCTCCGGAAAATACCCACAAGGATTATTTGCATGGATACGTACTACTTGAATGAAGCTACACTCAAAGTACTGTTTTTTCTTTCTTTTTCAGCGCATCACACTCACTCTCACTTCCTACTATAAATCTCCGCTTATAAATATAATAATCGATTCCTCTACTATTTCTGTCTCCGATGAAGGGATGCATTGGATTTTCCCTGAAACAGCTGTAAGACTCTATCCATAAAATATACTTCTAACTTTGCCATTGTTCTCGTTATCCTTTTCTCTATTTATGCATACACACGCTAATACACGACTTATAATCCCCAATCCTGTTTATACAACGAATGGGGCATATCTTTGGGTTTGGTTAAATCCAATACCCTTCTTAACCTTATATATATATATATATATATATATATATATATATATGTGTGTGTGTGTGTGTGTGTGTGTATATATACACACACACATACACACACATACATATATAGTTTTTTGCTTCATTCAACTATGGCCATGCTGAGGCACCACCTTGAGTTGACTCAAGCCCTTTCTTTTTTAATAAAACTTGTTACTTATTCTAGTAGTCTCTTTCGCCAAATTGATAAGTTACAGGGATATAAGCAAAACAATACTAGTTGTTAAGTGGTGCCAGTTGGAGGCACCCAAACACAAACACACACACATGCACACATGACGGGCTTCTTTCAGTTTCCATCTACCAAATCCTGTGACAAGGCTTTCATCAGCCCATGGCTATAGTTGAAGACACTGCCTAAGGTACCATGCAATGAGACTAAGCCTGGAACCATGTGGTTGGAAATCGAACTTCATACCACACAGCCATACCTGCACCTATATATGTATGTATGCATGTATGTTTGTATGTATGTATGTATGTATGTAGGTATATATGTATGTATGTATGCATGTATGTACGTATGTATGTATGCATATATGAGGGTGTGCTGAAAAGTTCCTGGCTCTAAGGATATTGCAAAAGGCCTGGTTGGAGGGCCAACCTTCCAAATTCTTTTACAGGGCTTAGAAAAACTGAAGGGCCACTACAATAAGTATGTGAATCTGAGAGGGGAATATGTTGAATAAAATCATAATTAACTGATCCTCCTGTATTTTCTTTTACCCAAAGCCAGGAACCAATCAGCACCTCCTGATGTGTGTGTGTATATATATATATATATATATATATACACACATACATATGTGTGTGTGTGTGTGTGTGTGTGTGTGTCTGTGTGTCTGTGTGTGTGTTTATATATATATTTGGTGGTGGCTGTTGTGGTTTTGGTGATAGTTGTGATGATGGTATGGTGGTTAGTGAAGCATTTTACACATTAGTGTCAGCAGAAGTAAAACCAACAACAGCATATCATAAACCTCTCTTAAAGCTAAATTACTCAAAGGAATTTCCATTCAAAGACTGCCTAACATTACTTTTCAAGACTTTACCAAAGTCCTTCAAGCAAGATTGAGAGATACAAGAAATAACTAAAAGATTTACTAGATTTAGTTTCAAAGAAAAGTTTATAAGCTTAGTTAACAGCCCAAGGTTCTGCTTCAACATCCTGGTTAGTTTTACGCCTTACGTGAGGCATCATGGTAACCAGAGCTGCTAACTAGATTGTTACAAGCCTGCAAGGGAATCTGTGTGTGGTTTTTTTTGATGTGTCTACTAGAAATAACAGTCAATTCTCCCTCAAATCACACCTTGGTTTCTTTAGCAAAGGAAGCTCGTGTTGGAAGATACGTTATGCCAGGAGAGAAAAAAAGAACAGGATCATCACAGCTGGACTGATAAAAAGTTGACATTTTTTTGTGGATTGGCACATCGGCACATTGTCATTGACTGACAGCTTATGTGAAGTAGTTATACTCAGTTACAGTTGTCTGGGGCTGGACAACAACAACTAAAGCATTAATATCAAGACTGTAATTCACCATTAGTCTGTCATTAGAGGATAGAGAAAGAAAGAAAGAAAGAGAAAGAGAGAGTAAACATCAACAGCTGTATTATTACAGCTGATATCTTAGTCTTTTTACAGCTCAACAATTGTGCTGATATCAAAAAGTGTGTATGTGTGGCTGTGAGCATGAATTGGGTGCCTAAACATATTTCAACAGAAACCAGTATATGTAAGCGATACATTATACATACTCCCACATATATGCATGTGCCTGCATACACTCAGATATGTATTTCCTCATTGACACCCATATACATTTACATATACATATGAACCCAAAATGACTAGTACTGTGTAAGCTTAAACAAAAGAACCTTATCAATTTGTTAGCAACCAGCTAGAGGAAGATATGAAGTGAATGTTAAGAAGACATAGATATACACGCATGCTAGACTTTCAAGACTCAAAGCTTTACATATTGGAGACTGATGCTAAAAACTAAAATATACTATCTGCATTCCGTCTACATTCTCTTCTCTTTATCAATATCTCTTTTTCTCCATTTTTTTTTTTTTTGACTTTCTAGTATTTAATTTTTCTTCTTCTTCCTTTAAATACAATAGCTATTGTCTCATATGTCTTTGTTGAACAATATTAGACATTCCAAGATGCATTTCTGTTTTTTTTTAAATACTTTTTCTTTCTTTTAGAAAAATGAATAAAACAACAACAAAATAATAATGATGATGATGATGATGATGATGGTGGTAGTGGTGGTGGTGGTGGTGGTGGTAGTAGTAGTAGTAGTAGTAGTAGTAGTAGTAGTAGTAGTAGTAGTAATAATTAATGGTTATCGAAATGAAAATAGTTACGATGAGGGTGCATTTCTCTCCTTTCCTCAACCCATATCCCTCTCTCCTCTCTCTCTCTTTCTCTCTCTCTTTCTCTCTCTCTCACTCCTCCTTCTCTCTGTCTATCTCTCTCTCCCTCTCTTTAACTAATCAGCACAAAGGAAATATACCTTTCCTTGTGAGTGTGCATGAACGTGTATTTGTGTTACATAATTAAATACATATGCATCTACATATATTACATGCACATATGTACACATATATGTATGTATGCATACATATACATATACGCACATATATATAAACACATATATATATATATATATATATATATGTATATATATATATATATATATATATATATATATATATATATATATATATATATATATATATATATGTATGTATATATATATTTATTAAATACATACATTATGTGTGTGTATATATATATATATATATATATATATATAAATAGACACACACACACACTCATATATATGCGTGCGTGTGTGTGTGAATGTATAAATATGTGTATATATATGTATATATACACACATATATATACAAATATAGATAGATAGATAGATAGATAGATAAAAGATAGATATAAAATCAAAGAGTGTGATATTTCATTGTTAACTTCTTCCCGAGGAAATAGATTTGACGATAAGCAAAAATATTAACAAAAGAATTAATGATTAATCTTACATTGTTAGATTAAGCTGGATATAAAGTAAATTTACTCAAACAATACCTATTACAGAATATTTATAGTCAATTTAAAATGGCATTATCTTTTTTTTTTTTTTCGCATTTTGTTGATTTTGA
>NC_142935.1:67839401-67889401 GCF_046866305.1 Octopus bimaculoides
ACTCATATTGGCACCAGACATCTTGCTCCAGCTTGTTTCTGGATAATGTCAATAAAGTGGAGAGGGTCTATGAGGTGTTGTGCAAGCCTCATTGGACCTAAAACTCAGCACAGGCATTGCCGACCTCTGCTCGATATGTGCATTTTTTTTCTTTTTTTTTCCTTATATATATTTAGTCCTAGAGCGCACAATGTTCCTGAAGGTCGGCAATGGTCTTCGTCGGTCACAAGTGAACAGCCATGATCAACATGAATGTATGTATGTATGTATGTATGTATGTATGTATGTATGTATGTATGTATGTGAATGTGTGAATGTGTTTGTCTTCTTGTCTTAACATCACATGACAGTTGTAAAGTAGTTGTCACTGTCATACAAATGGTGCCGATTCAATTCCAGTGAAAAAATACAACAGCAAAAAAAAACAAAAAAACACTGATTTTACTTTAATTTTCATAAACCAAGAATCATCGGTCTCCATCAAGGATTTTCCAAAAGAAAACCAAGTTGGGCTCCAGTGTTGAATAGTTGAAGTATGATATGTTATCTAATTGCTGCCATATTTCATAACAACTACTTTATTCATCATTTTCTGATGAATGAATGAAAGCTAATGTCAATCTTTGAATATTTTCACATCAGAAGAACGAAGCAGAGACAGTTTGATTCTCCATAGACTTCAACATAACCAGCACAAAATCGATCATCATCATCATCATCCTCATCATTATCATCATCGTTTAACGTCCGCTTTCCATGCTAGCATGGGTTGGATGATTTAACTGAGGACTGGTGAAACCAGGTGGCTGCACCAGGCTCCAATCTGATTTGGCAGAGTTTCTACAGCTGGATGCCCTTCCTAACGCTAACCACTCCGAGAGTGTAGTGGGTGCTTTTTACATGCCACCAGCACGAAGACCAGTCAGGCAGTACTGGCAACGGCCATGCTCAAAATGGTGTGTTTTATGTGCCACCTGCACAGGAGCCAGTCTAGCGGCACTGGCAACGATCTCGCTCGAATGTCTTTACACGTGCCATCGGTACAAGTGCCAGGAAGGCGACACTGGGCACAGGTGCCATCACGATTTCACTTTCGCTTGTCCTATGGCAAGAATTTTTGACATAAGCATGAAATTAAAGATTTATTTTTTATAGAAAGAGAAAAAACTTAACTTGACCCCTTAGCATTCAGATCCCTCTGTCAAATGTGATGCTTATTTATTCACATTGTATAGAATAAATCATGCATTATCTTAAAGCTTCAAGATTTCGATGATGTGATTGTTTAATTTTTAAATGACATTATAGGATACGTGTGAGAGGCCAGATCTGGTCAGTTCGAACATAAAACAGGTAGAATATTTTGGCTGGATACAGCCAGCTTAAATGCTAAGAGTTGAACTGATAGGGATTGTCTCCCCTATTATAGTTGACCACTTGGGACACACCACAGGTTTGAACAACTCTAGCTGCATTTTCTTGAAATATCTACTGAAAACTGGTGACAACGGTCACAGTGAGATGAACATGAAGAATGTCTATTCTAACTCATCTCAATGGGTAGAACAATGTGAAACAGCATCAAAAACATTTACCTGCATCTGGAATAAAATAAATTAAAAGTTGTGACGTTTATCCTTTTGCCAAATAGTTCTGAGCTCAAGCCCCACCAAAATGTATTTTTCCTTTCAGTTTCTTTTATTTTTTGCAGAGTTGATAAAATAAATTATTAATCAAGTATTTGTGTTTGATTTGATATTCCTATAAAATACCAGAGATCGTTTATCTTTTAATCCCTTATGTGTTTCAGTCGATGGACTGTGGCTATGCTGGAGCATTGCCTGGAAGAATTTTTAGTTGAATGAATCAACCCCAGTACTTTTGTTTTCTTTTCGACCTGGTACTTATTCTATCAGTCTCTTTTGCTGAACCACTAAGTTACAAGGACATAAACATACCAACACCAGTTGTCAAATGGTGGTGAGGGACGAACACAGATGTGAAGTTTTTTGTTTTTTTCCAGTAATAGAGGGAAGGATCTCCATGAGGAGGAAAGGAGAAAATTATCCTCAAACCAGATGGATATATGAATATTACTGTCTTGATCCCTAAGACTCATAGGGTTAATTACCCATTTTCCATAGTATAAAAGTGACTGAGATCGCAACATTCCCCTTAAGCAGAATACCAGTCCATTGCAGATTAACTCATTTACAGCTGAATGGACTAGAGACACACAAAAAGAAGTGTTTTGCTCAAGAAGATAAAGCATCGCCCAGTCTGTGAATCAAAACCACAATCTTGCAATTGTAGATGGAACACATGGAAGTGGGAGACTCAGAAAGACATGGGATGAAGTATTGAAGACCAACCTCAGGATGTCGAACCTTTCAGATGAGATGACAAAGGACTGAGATGCCTGGTGCCTTGATTTACTCATGAAGACCTGTACTCTGCAGCAGAAGTATTAAGGCCAGTCCCTTTGGTGATGGAAAGCACTTGTAGCAGTGCCACATAATAGCACTGATGTGGTTCCACATAAAAGTACCCATGCAGCACCACATAAATGTGCACATGTGGAATCACATAAAAGTGCCCATGTGGTGGTGCCATGTAAAAGCACCCAGTACACTCTGTAAAGTGGTTGGTGTAAGGAAGGGCATCCAGCTGTGGAAACCATGCCAAATCAGACAGGAGTTTGGTGCAACTCCCCAGCTTGCCAGCTCTGATCAAAACATCCAGCCCATGCCAACATAGACAGTGGACATTAAGTGATGATGATGATGATGATGATCTGTGCAACACCCTAACCAGCAAGCCAAATGCATCAAACCAGAGACTAGCCCAAAAAACACTCATGAACAAGGTGGTGAGGGTGTTAAATCAGACAGATAAAATCTACTATTCAAACAATTCCATAATCCACTGTCTTAGGTTGGTACTTATTTTATTGATCTTCAAAAGATAAACGGCATAGTCGATCTTGGTAAAATTTGAACCCAGAGCACAGAAAGCTAAAACAAGTATTACAAGGCATTTTGCCCCATGCTATAACAACCTTGCCAACTCACCACCTTAGTCTTCAACAAAGTTTCCATCTGGGATTCAGAATTAGGTTACAGATTTGTTTTACTGAGAATTTACTTCTGCAACTATGCTACCTGTCATAAAAAATAGTAATAATGAAAGTTGGTACAGCATGTTGAACTACTTAACAGTGAATAAGCATGATAAAAAAAAATAAAAAAATTGCAGTGTGTCCCCCTTGAGAGTTAAATGTAGCAGATAAGCAGTAATAATCAAGTGTTTGGGCTTTTCTGGGCTTCTTTTTGTTTCTATTATTATTATTATTATTATTATTATTTTTTACTCTCTTACTTGTTTCAGTCATTTGACTGTGGCCATGCTGGAGCACTGCCTTTAGCCGAGCAAATCGACCCCAGGACTTATTCTTTGTAAGCCTAGTACTTATTCTATCAGTCTCTTTTGCCGAACCGCTAAGCTATGGGGACATAAACACACCACCACCAGTTGTCAAGCGATGTTGGTGGGGACAAACACAGACACACAAACATATACACACACACACACACACACACACACACATATATATACATATATACGACAGGCTTCTTTCAGTTTCCGTCTACCAAATCCACTTACAAGGCTTTGGTCGGCCCAAGGCTATAGTAGAAGACACTTGCCCAAGATGCCACACAGTGGGAATGAACCCGGAACCATGTGGTTGGTAAGCAAGCTACTTACCTCACAGCCACTCCTACGCCTATTATTATTATTATTATTATTATTATTATCATTATTATTATTATTATTATTATTATTATTATTATTATTTTTATTCACTTCTGAATTATCTACGTTTATGTCATGTCTCAGCTCCATCCCACAGCTTAGAGATGCAACACTTTCTTCAACACATGAACTATTCCAAGAATTGCTCCAACTGAATACTTTCTAAGAAGTTTTACATTTGCAGTTTTGATGCCAGAATCTTGTTCTTTTTCAGATGGCTCCCACGTGCACCAATCATAATTAGTACCACACTCAATTTTGAGGCTCTATGGATTTTTTTTACATGTGTAAGGATTTTCGAGCGAGATCGTTGCCAGTGCCTCTGGACTGGCTCTTGTGCGGGTGGCACATAAAATACACCATTTTGAGCATGGCCGTTGCCAGTACCGCCTGACTGGATTTCGTAGGATTTTCGAGCGAGATTGTTGCCAGTGCCCCTGGACTGGCTCTTGTGCGGGTGGCACATAAAATACACCATTTTGAGCATGGCTGTTACCAGTACCGCCTGACTGGATTTAGTAGGATTTTCGAGCGAGATCGTTGCCAGTGCCTCTGGACTGGCTCTTGTGTGGGTGGCACATAAAATACACCATTTTGAGCGTGGCCGTTGCCAGTACCGCCTGACTGGCCTTCGTAGGATTTTCGAGCGAGATCGTTGCCAGTGCCCCTGGACTGGCTCTTGTGCGGGTGGCACATAAAATACACCATTTTGAGCATGGCCGTTGCCAGTACCGCCTGACTGGATTTCGTAGGATTTTCGAGCGAGATTGTTGCCAGTGCCCCTGGACTGGCTCTTGTGCAGGTGGCACATAAAATACACCATTTTGAGCATGGCCGTTGCCAGTACCGCCTGACTGGATTTTGTAGGATTTTCGAGCGAGATTGTTGCCAGTGCCCCTGGACTGGCTCTTGTGTGGGTGGCACATAAAATACACCATTTTGAGCGTGGTCGTTGCCAGTACCGCCTGACTGGCCTTCGTAGGATTTTCGAGCGAGATCGTTGCCAGTGCCCCTGGACTGGCTCATGTGTGGGTGGCACATAAAATACACCATTTTGAGCATGGCCGTTGCCAGTACCACCTGACTGGCCTTCATGCGGGTGACACGTAAAAGCACCCACTACACTCTCTGAGTGGTTGGCGTTAGGAAGGGCATCCAGCTGTAGAAACTCTGCCAAATCAGATTGGAGCCTGGTGTAGCCATCTGGTTCACCAGTCCTCAGTCAAATCGTCCAACCCATGCTAGCATGGAAAGCGGACGTTAAACGATGATGATGATAATGATAATAATTCCAAGTCTTGGTACTTCCCGACTTTCTCATCCTCTGTTTGAACAATATTTTTGTCTGCAAGTATAGTACGTTGATGCAGGTCCATTCTTTGAACCCCTACAATAAGAGAGTGATATCTGGTTGGTGTTGCAGCTTCTTGTCTGTGTTTATTGGCATTTCCCCTGTGAGTTTCACCCGATCATTCTCTGCTACTGGCAAAGGTTGGTACTTATACTTGTTGACACATCCTAGCCCATGCTTCTTGCACAACTCCTAATGTATTCACACTGCTACTTTGTTGTGGTACTTTTTGTACTCCTTTTGGGCAAGTTTTGAGCATCCACTAGTTATATGTCTAACTGTCTCAGATGATTTTCTACATGGTCTACACTTGACTGAATCAGTGCATAAAGCTTGTTCACTTTTCTTATCTGCTCATCATCATTATTTTTTAATATTGAAATCAAAATCGAAATCGAACTAAATTTGTAGACTGGCACCCATGCCAACGTCTTCTTTGAACACTAAAATCGGCTTGCAAAGACCTATTGGGGCAAGTGAAAGCGAAATCGTGATGGCACCAGTACCAGTAAATCACTAAGAGCACCGTCCGAGTGTGATCGTTACCAGAGCACCAGCTGTCTGGCTTTCATGCCGGTGGCACGTAAATAGCACCATTTGAGCATGACCGTTACCACCGTCGCCTTCCTGGTACTTGTGCCAGTGGCACGTGAAAAGACATTCGAGCGAGTTCGTTGCCAGTGCCGCTGGACTGGCTCCTGTGCAGATGGCACGTAAAATACACCATTTTGAGCGTGGCTGTTGCCAGTACCTCCTGACTGACCTTCATGCTGGTGGCACGTAAAAGCACCCACTACACTCTCAGAGTGGTTGGTGTTAGGAAGGGCATCCAGCTGTAGAAACTCTGCCAAATCAGATTGGAGCCTGGTGTAGCCATCTGGTTCACCAGTCCTCAGTCAAATCGTCCAACCCATGCTAGCATGGAAAGTGGACGTTAAACGATGATGATGATGATGATGATGATTGTTGTTGTTGTTATTGTTATTATTTCTATTAAAAAAATAAGTAGGTCATTAATAAGCTTTTATTACAGTTAACAGTTTAGCATTCAAACTGGCTATATCTAGCCCAAATATTCTGCCTGTTTTTTGTTCAACTGGACAGATCTGGCCTTTCACATCCACCCAACATGTTATTCTAAAAATAAATGATAACATCATTGAAATCTTTGTTACAAGATAATGCATGATTAATTTAAAACAATGTGAATAAATAAGCTTTTTACTTGACAGAATAATCAAACTGCTCAAAGGTTAAATATCTTGTTTGAACTTAACTTATAACAATTGTTTAGTGCATCACTTAATTTGTTCAGCCGGCAGAAGAACAATAACAAACCAACAAGAGAACCTCTACATGGTCTCTCAACTTGCAAGAAATAGCAATCGAATCTTCCTCAAATTATACCCTACTGTTTTAACCTTTGCATGTCCCGTGTATCACATGTTACACAGCACATATTTCCCCAGCATCCATGCATCATATCTGATATCACATTCCCAATTTTTTCAACCACTAGAGTAACTTGGGAGTTACTAGAAGAAAGCTTTATATTACTCAGAAAGTATGAAACAAGGGTTGACTAATGTAAAAGGCACCCATGCTGGTGACACATAATTTTCTTCAAATCTTCAGACAATTCTTTTCCCTATGGTGCCATTTTAATAACAATGGAGAATATTTTCTCCAGGGTACACAAATCAGAATTCCTGCAGATGCAATAGCAATGGCCTGTGCAAAAATACCAGGAGAAATAATTTATTAGAATTGAAATTATCAGCAATATCTGAATTTAGTAAAAAAGTGAATAAAATTAGGGTGTACATATTTTTGTAACATTTGAAAATTAATATTTCGTTCATATTTTTTTTAATGTTTATTGTTTTGTGTTCCAAATTCGTGTAATATTTGCATGCATAATATATTTTATTCAGTATAAATTTCATTTGATTTTCTTTGATATTATCAGAGTAATGGCAATTTTACTGAATTTTTTTAAGAGTGTACATACTTCTGTGAGATACTGTATATTATATATATATATATATATATATATATATATATATACAATATATATATATATATATATATATATATATATATTTGTTCATAGAAAAACATGTAATCGTTACCAATATAGCAAGAGATTTCACCGCAAAAAGTCTAAAGTAGACTCCTTAAGGATCGTTCTCCTTGGTTATATATCCAAAATTTTAAATATATATATATATTTACATATATATATGTGATAGATACATACATATATATACATATAAATATATATGTGTGTGTATTTGTGTGCGTGTGTGTGTGTGCGCATGCGTGCGTGTTTATGTTTGTGCTTGTCCCCCAACTACTGCTTGACAATTGGTGGTGGTCTGTTTTATGTACCTGTAATTTTGCAGTTTGGCAAAAGATACCAATGGAATAAGCATCAGTCTTAGAAAATTAGTAGTGCAGTTGATTTGTTCAACTTAACCCTTCAAAGCAGTGCCCTAACATGGCCACAAGACAATAAATGAAACAAATAAGAGGTGGAAGATAAAAGGAAGGCTATGACAAGAAAAGGACATTCTAGCAAGAACATACCATTCTAGCAAGAACATACCATTCTAGCAAGAACATAAAACAAGAAGTTCCAAAAACCTCAGGTGTGAAACTGCTTAAATAATAAACTACTAGAATATTTAGGGATCTAGGATCAATTCCTTCATAAGATCAGTTTGGCTTTCAGTTTTAATTAAATAGAATAAGCTTAAAACTCATCTAAATCTGGTGCAGTGAATTTGGAGCATAACTTTTCAACATTTTTCTTAAAACACATCTATACACAACAGGGACAACTCTCATAATGGTAACATTCCTATTGATCTATTAACTTTACTTAGAAGACACTATGGTATCATTTCTATGAATGTTTCAGCTTGACTGAGAGGAGACCCTCCCCCACTCAATATTGAGTTAATGCATCATCAGGTTTATAATATAAGAGTCCTAGTAAGTAGTAGGTGTTATTCTGCCTTCTTTGGTCTTTAAGCAAAAGTATTAATTCTATATGCTACTATCTAGAATCTTAAACTAACAAAGGGCGACTCTGCTTAAAACATTAGGTATTTCTTCCCTTTGCAGAACACTAATTTTGTTGGAATCAAGCATAGCCATGTGGTTTAAAAATTTAATTTCAAAACATGTCATTTCAGATTTGATTCTTCTGTGTGACATCTTGGATTAGTGTCTTCTACTATAACCACATGATAACTTAATGCCTTGTAAGTAAAACTTGGTAGATGGAAACTGCATAAATGCATGCACATGTACACATACACACACATGCATGCATATGCACACACACTCATATACACACATTCATACACACACACTCATATACACGCACTCACACAAACAAATGCACACACTCACACACACACACTCATTGCACACACACATACAAAGAGAGGAATAGAGTGACAGAGAAAAACAGAGACAAAGATAGACAGACAAATAGACAGAAAGACAGACATACAGATGGATAAATAGATAATAATTCACGGTTGTGTGTGTGTGTGTGTGTGCCTATGTATGTGCATTTATATGTGTATCAGCAGCATATGACAGCATCAATGCATTAAATAAAAATATAGCCCTCTTTACTACCAATTCGACTTTACTATTCCACTTTATGAGGTCATTGCAATAAATACAAGATGAAGGCTGGCTCAATATATCAAAGATTCCAGAAGGCAATGGCTCGGCAAGGCTTAGATTTCTTAATAATAAAAGGATCTTCATCATTTCACAAAAAATACAAAAACATAAAAGTTTTCCGGCCCTTCCTGACTGATAAAGTGCAAATTGCATTAAGTAACCAGATACCATTAAATACTATAATTAATGCTACGTAGAATGTCAAATAACTATGGAGGAAATCAGTAATGAACAGTATCAAGTAATTAATGCAAGAAAGCAAATCTAATAATTAAGAGCATTAATTATTCAATTAATAATTTTATTAATTAATTCCAAGAATGTTATCTAGATGTAAAAACTTAATTTCACATTCCTGACAAATTTTAAAGTAAACAACTTACGTGATTTTCATAGAAACCTTGCATACTTTTACCAAAGTCAAAATTTGCTTCAAAATGACAAGGTTTTTTTTGTTTTGATTTTAGAAATATTTCAGTTTTAACCCTTTAGCATCTTAACCAGCCATATTCAGTTTATGTTCAAACTAGCTAGATATCACCTTTCATACCTACTCTACAATGTCATTCTTAAAATAAACGATCACATCATCAAAATCCCCAAGCTATGAGATAATGCATGATTAATTGAAAACAATGTGAACAAATAAACATTACATTTGAAAGAGTAATCTGAATGCTAAAGGGTAAAGCTTCTGCTAGAATTTTACAACACACTGGTATACCTAACAGAGAACACTTATACCACATCTCTTCTATTAAGAACTGCAAAATGGTTTTGTAGTCATTGGATTGAATTGGACAAATACATCCATGCCTGAGGTTTAGTTTACTATCTCTGGTGGCATTTGAAGTCAAACTGCAGAGGAACAAAACTAAATATTATATGGCATTTATCTAGTGTTCTGCTGTTTCTGCCAGCTCACCAACTTTGTCAGATTAGACTAGTGGTTCTCAACCATTTTGTACCTATGAACCCCTTTCACTCAGGTGGTCCCCCATACCCATTTGATATTTTAAAAATCCTATTGCCTTATTATAATTAAATATTATTAGGTGCAGGAGTGGCTGTGTGGTAAGTGGATTGCTTACCAACCACATGGTTCCGGGTTCAGTCCCACTGCATGGCACCTTGGGCAAGTATCTTCTACTATAGCCTCAGGCTGACCAAAGCCTTGTGAGTGGATTTGGTAGATGGAAACTGAAAGAAGCCTGTCGTATATATATATATATATATATATATATATATATATATATATGTATATGTATGTGTGTTTGTGTGTCTGTGTTTGTCTCCACACCATCACTTGACAACCGATGCTGGTGTGTTTATGTCACTGTAACTTAGCGGTTCGGCAAAAAGAGACCGATAGAATAAGTACTAGGCTTACAAAGAATAAGTCCTGGGGTCAATTTGCTCGACTAAAGGCGGTGCTCCAGCATGGCCGCAGTCAAATGACTGAAACAAGTAAAAGAGTAAAAGAGTAAAAGAGGAACTGTGTTAAAAAATTGTTGAAATATTTTGTGTATTGCAAAAATATAACTATTTTAATGCAAATAAATTTTAACAAAATCTTACATGGACCCCCAAAAGTCATATGAACCCTGGTTGAGAATTAAACAATACTTTCTCATATAGCCACAATGTAACAGGTTTGTAAGAGGTCTATACTGTCAATTGTATCTTTTCCAGAATATAACTGGTGGTTATCTTATTGACCCCAAAGTGATGTAAGATAACACTGATGCTTGCAGAATTTGAACACAGAATATAGAGGGGCAATCCTAAAATATATTAGGCCAGGGGTTTTCAAACTTTTTGACTTGCGGACCCCTTTATATTTCAGGCTTTACCTTAGGGACCCCCTTATAAACGCTTATGAAATTTATACATAAATATTTGCTTAAAATAACATATATTTTTACATTTATTTATTTAACAGTATTTAACAAATAGGTTTATTGTCAATTAAAAGATTTCGATTAAAAAACACGTATAAAATCAAATTGCCCATAAAAAGTATTTGCTGTCCACGGACCCCCTGTCTTGTCCTTGCGGACCCCCTGTAGTCAGTGGACCACAGTTTGAAAACCCCTGGTTTAGGCAACTAGTCTAGCACTCAACAAATTTCTGTTAACTCACAACTCTTAATGGCGGGGAACAATTGATTATATCAAACCCAATACTTAGCTATAACTTCATTTTACCAGCCCTGGAGTGATAAAAGGTACAGTTGCCTCAGCAGGATTCAAACTTAGAACATAAGGAATATAACAAATTTCATTAGGAAGACTTTTGCAAACTTCAGATTATGGTGAAGACACTTGCCCAAGGTGTAGCACAATGAGCTTGGATTTGAAACTACATAGTTGTCAGGTAAATTTCTTAACCACAAAGCCATGTGAATACCAGATTCTTCTCCATATGTCATCCCTACTTTATCTCATCCCCCAAACTCACACTAAATACTTATTTCTATATCTTTCCTATCCAGAACCACTGCTTTTCTTGCAGATAATTGACAGAATCACGAGATAATTAAATCAAATGCCTTGTGAATATTAGTTTCAGCTCACTGTGCATTGAGTTCAAACACTGTTGAAGTCAACTTCACCATTCCTCCATTTGAGGTTAATAAAGTACCTGCCTGAAGAATGGATTAGTGGAATTGTTAGGGCAACAAACAAGATATCTTGCAGTATTTATTCCCAAGGGAGAAGTAAGTGGACCTCACTATTGGTTGTAGTTTGCAAGCCAAAAAGCAACTTACATATATGTACTGATTATATTATAGGTGTGAAACCCAGTATTTGTTTTGCTTCACCTAATGTTGAGACAACATTACACAAGTTGGTAGGCATTTAGAATGGACTAAACATATTACATTGTTTGAAAGATTAAACAAAGATTTGAGGAAATGACCTGTTGTACAAATATCTGATACAACAAAGGCTGTAATAGTTATTATAGACACAAGTCAAAATTCAATATCTGGTATACTTTCCCAAAATGGATATGCAGTTCTATACTTATGATGGTGCTTGATGCAGGACAAACAGAATTATTCTAATATTGAGTGAAAAATTTTGGCAAGTGTTTGGCCAATGCAGAGAGCCTGACATTTCTTATTAGGTCGAAAATTTTTCTTAAAACTGGACCACGGGCTGCTAGAATTTATGTTTAATCCCAGGTGAGAGCTGCCAAAAGTTACATGAGCAAGAATATCAAAATGGGTAATTCAATTTGTCACAAATGATTGTTAAATATTGTGTGCTAAAGGCTATACAAACTTCGTGTAGAAGCTCTGGTTTAAGGAAATTATAAAAGATGAAAATAATATTGCTTCTACATCCTTTGTCCATTGGATGGAAACTGTCTTAGTAATGTTAGGAGAACTGCAAGAAGAAATGAAAAATGATGTAATCCTTTATAAGATAGCAAATAGATTCAAATCAAATATATAGAGCAATTGCTTTGTAAATGAAAGACTATTCAAGACCATTAGACAGAGACTTTCTGTAGAGAATGAAATAATTTGCAATACTGATGTTGTTGTTCTTCCTACAGAATTGCAATAAAATCTTATTAAGATTGCACATGATGAAGTCCAATGTGGTGCAGTGACAACACAAAATAGGATGAGATTGGAAGCTTGGCAGCCAAGATATTGTCATGATTTTGGAAGATTATGTTAGAAATTTTTAAAAATGTAAGATGAAACTTATACAGAAGACTACAGAGCATACTTGGCCAGTTGAAGAGAAGGCTTGGTCATGTGTACATATTGGTCATGCTTACATACAAACTGTTGGTTTAGTACTCATCTTGGTAAACTTCCCTAAAAGTGAACTTTCTTCATGGTGAATATATGGTGGAGAACTCTCCAGAGATGAATTGATGGCAGTGAACTTACCTGTAATCAATCAATTTACCTACTTCACTGAAATTATTGACCAGGGCTGGCTCAAGGTACTGGCAACTCAGGTAGTTGTGTGGGGTGCCATGTGCTAGGGGGCACAAAGGAGAGCATGACAAAGACAAGGAAATTTCCACAACCGTCAGCTTGGACATGCCAAAATTCAGCTTGCCTGGGGTGCCAGAAACCCTAGGGCCGGCCCTGTTATTGGCCTTGTGCTAAAATTTGTAGCCAATATTATAATTACTTTTATTGCAGAGAAAAATTCTCACCAAAAATTTGTTGCATTACAAATCTTTAACCATCACAGCAGCAAATGTTCTTTTATGAGATGAGAATATTTTCAAAATTGATTATTTAATTGCTAGGACAGTGGATTGGCAGAATTGTTAGAGTATCAGACAAAATGCCTTGAGGTAATTCTTCCAGTTCTCTATGTCTTGAATTCAAATTTCACTGAAATCAATTTTACTTTTATCCTTTCAGAATTGATAAAATAAAGTACCGGTTATATACTGGGACTGATAGTATTAGCTATCCTCCCCGCCCACCCACACCCCCAAAAAATTGCTAGCTTCATGCCAAAAGTAAAGAGAGTGATTAATGATATTTTATTTTGCTATTTTAGTTCTTTTAGTGTTTTCAGTAAATGAGCTGCGGCCATGCTGAACCACTTCTTTATAAAGAAAAATATAGACCTCCTCAGTAGGGAATCAAACCCCAGTCACCTGCATGACAGGCAGGGATACTTACCCCTGTAATACTAAGAACTCTCTCATATATATATATATATATATATATATATATATATATATATATATATATAAGAATAGCCTGGGCAAAGTTCAGAGAGCTCCTACCTCTGCTGGTGACAAAGAGCCTCTTGCTCAGAGTGAAAGGTAGACTGTATGATACATGTGTGCAAACTGCTATGCTACATGGCAGTGAAACATGGGCCGTGACTGCCGAGGACATGTGTAAGCTTGCAAGGAATGAAGCCAGTATGCTCTGCTGGATGTGTAATGTCAGTGTGCATACATGACAGAGTGTAAGCGCCCTGAGAAAAAAGTTGGATTTAAAAAGCATCAGGTGTGTTGTGCAAGAGAGACGACTGCACTGGTATGGTCATATGTTGCAAAAGAATAAGGACAGCTGTGTGAAGAAGTGTCACACCCTAGCAGTTGAGGGAACCTGTGGAAGAAGTAGACCCAGGAAATTCTGGGATGAGGTGGTGAAGTATGACCTTCGTACATTGGGCCTTACCGATGCAATAACTAGTGACCGGGACCTTTGGAGATATGCTGTACTTGAGAAGACCCGACAAGCCAAGTGAGACCATGGCCCATGACCTATGCCAGTGGGTGTAACCAGCCCCTTTATGAATACCCCTCATTCATTGGACAATAAACCTTGCTTGTGAAGACCTATTGAGGCAAATGAAATCAAAATCAAATCAAAATTGAATTTAAAATTGCTGACGGAGCCAACGATAATACCACCTGATTGGCACTCGTATCAGTGGAACATTAAAAACACATCCATATGTGGGGTATAACCAGGCCACTTATGAGTACCCCACATTCATTGGACAATGAACTTTGCTTGCAAAAACCTGTTGAGGCAAGTGTAAACAAACCACAATTGCTGACTTGGCTGATGATAGTACTGCCTGATTGGCACTCGTGCCAGTGGAACGTTTATAGTACATCTGAGCATGATTGTTGCCAGGGCCATGGATTGGCTCCTGTGCTGATGACACATGGAAAGCACCATTCGAGCATGATCGTTGCCAGCATCGCCTTACTGGCACATGTGCTGGTGGCACATGAAAAATAACATTCAAGAGTGGTCGTTGCCAGTGCCACTGGACTGGCTCCCATGCAGGTAGCATGTAAAAACACCTTTTGAGCATGTGTGTGGTCATTGCCAGAACTGCTTGACTGGCCCTCGTGCTGGTGGCACGTAAAAGCACGCACTACACTCTCGGAGTGGTTGGCGTTAGGAAGGGCATCCAGCTGTAGACACTTTGCCAGACCATATTGAGCCTGGTGCAGCTTCTGGCTCACCAGTCCTCAGTCAAACCATCCAACCCATGCCAGCATGGAAAGCAGATGTTAAACGATGATGATGATGATGATGATACATATATATCTTTCTTACTTTTTAAAAAATCTTTTTACTTGTTTCAGTCATTTGACTGCCGCCATGCTGGGGCACCGCTTTGAAGAACTTTTAGTCAAATGAACTGATCTCAGTATTTTTTTTTTATAAACCTTGGTATTTATTCTATTGATCTCTTTGTCAAACTGCTAAGTTACTCATACTTCTTTTAGTTTCTGTCTACTAAATCCACTCACAGGGCTTTGGTCAGCCTGAGGCAATAGAAGAAGACATTTGCCTGATGTGACATGCAGTGAGACTGAGTGCGGAACCATGTGGTTGGGAAGCAAACTTTTTACCACACAGCTACGCCTGTGCTTCACCTTCCTGAGCATCAAACAAATACACCTGATTTTTGTTTATACACCTGTTTTTGTCTTTTGTTTTCCTGTATCTTTCAAATAGTGGAGGCGCAATGGCCCAGTGGTTAGGGCAGCGGACTCGCGGTCATAGGATCGCGGTTTCGATTCCCAGACTGGGCGTTGTGAGTGTTTATTGAGCGAAAACACCTAAAGCTCCACGAGGCTCCGGCAGGGGATGGTGGCGAACCCTGCTGTACTCTTTCACCACAACTTTCTCTCACTCTTACTTCCTGTTTCTGTTGTGCCTGTATTTCAAAGGGCCAGCCTTGTCACACTGTGTCACACTGAATATCCCCAAGAATTATGTTAAGGGTACACGTGTCTGTGGAGTGCTCAGCCACTTGCACATTAATTTCACGAGCAGGCTGTTCCGTTGATTGGATCAACTGGAACCCTCGACGTCGTAAGCGACGGAGTGCCAACAACATATTTCAAATATATATGTGTACACATACATATGTAGTTCCTGATGCTGTTTTGCTGTTCTGACATCAGTCTTCAATAAAATCTATCCCTTGTAACTTCATGACTTTTGATTCATTCAATGGTCAGAGACAAGCTGACTTCCCCTCTTGTGAGATGAAACAAGACAGGTGCCACTTCTGGTTCTGGTAGGTATTTGCTTTGCTATCAATAATACATTTCATGTTATAAATGTTGATGAAAAGCTGGGAAATCTATAACATTGTTATTGCCAACTGTCAGACTATACAATGTAAGTTGGTTAATAAAAAGAAAATGTAAAAAAGTTTGAAGGCTTGCCAGAGTGGTGTAGCTAGTTAGTGTTTTATTGTTCACTGCAAAATGGCATTCACATACACAACAACAACAACAACAACAACAGCAGCAGTAGCTGCAGTAGTAGCAGTAGTAATAATAATATCAACATCAATAACAACAATTATAATAATAAACTTTATTATAGTAACCTCTAGCATCATCATCATTTAAAGTCCACTTTTCTATAGTTGCACTGGTTGGATAGAATTTATTAAAACAGATTTGCTACAGCTGGATGCCTTCATGTCACCAACCCTCACTTATTTCCAGGTAAGGTAAGATGTTCCCATAGCCAAACATGCTTTTGAAGTATACAGTAACCATAAGAGCGTCACAGCAAACCACAGCACATACCCAAGGCACACAGAGCTGCGCTCGGTAGTGAAGTGAAAGCACGTTATAAAAATAAAACTACTGAACAATAATAATAATAATAATAATAATAATAGTTTCTTATTCAGGACAAGGCCAGCATTTTTGAGGAGAAGTGGAATTAGTTGTTAATATGAGCCCCACTACTTGACTAGCACAGTCTAAATGTACCCAGTTTCCAAAGATTTTGTGAAGAATTTTGCTGAATAGAGCATGAAAATTTTCTGCAAGTTAGTTATCAAGATCTCAATTTCATTGCTTCTGTGTCTTGAACAACAATTTCATTGTTCCTCAATGACTTCTATACTAAATTACACTCATGTATTCAAATTTTCTCAGTTCTGAAATTCAAATACTGAAAATGACTGTTTCTTTCATTTCAGTTTCACTAACATTGGGTGTAGCAAAATATGCGATCATTTATATTTTGCTTCTCCTTCATTACACCCACCCCAACCTACTGCAATTGTAAATGATCTCCTCTGTATTTCTATTTACAAGCACCCATAGTCACTTACAATGGTCTTTTTAATAACAGTTTTATAGAGACCTTTTATTATTCATTTTTTTAATCTTTTATTTGTTTCACTCATTCAACTGCAGTCATGCTGGGGCACCACCATAAAGGGTTTAGTCAAAAAAAATCTATCCCATTTATTATTGTTTCAAGCTTGGTACTTATTATATCAGTGTCTATTGCCAAACTGCTAAGTTATAGAGATGCAAACATGCCAACATCAGTTGTCAAGTGATGATAGAGAGCAACCATAACACAAAGACACACACACATGCATGCTTTTCCTGGACAATTTTTCCTTCCCTGGACGTTTTCGTTCTCTTCTTTCATGATGAAGAGCTATGCTCAAAACATAAAAAGCTCACTCTTTTTCTCAACTTTACTGAGCATCAAGCTAAGACATTCTATTTGTGCACTCTTTTGTTGTTTTGTTATTTGTTATTTTTAATGTTGAATTTTTAATGTTCAGTTTTTAATGTTTGATGTTACTATATATAGTGGTTAGGCTGTTGCACGTCATGATTGCTGGATTGTGGGTTCAATTCCTTGATTGGGTGGTGCATTGTGTTCTTGAGCAAAACATTTCATTTTGCGTTGCCTCAGTCCCCCTTCTAATCAGTGGGGAATGTTAGCCTGCTCACCTAGCCATCAGGGTGGCATCATTTGAAGGCTAACACAATACAAAAAGTGCATTGTGACCAGCAATGTGTAACAACATCTGATAGCCTGGATGGTGATGTGATCACATAATGTGATATATATGTATGTATGTATGTATGTATGTATATATATATTTTTATTTATGTATATATTAATATTATCTTGGTTGAAAAACTTCGATAATGCAAATATGTTAATAGATACCAGAGTAGCAAAAATCACACAGAAACTGGGATATTTTGTGTAGGAATTAAAGGAACTTATTTATTATATGCATTTTGCTCCATTTATTATTATTCAATATATATATATATATATATATATATATATATATATATATAAATATATTTATATATATATATATATATATATATATATACACAACACATTTACAAGACACTTCTTTCAGTTTCCATCTACCAAATCTACTCACAAGGCTTTGGTTGGCCCAGGACTATAGTAAGAGATATTTACTGAAAGTGCCACAAAGCAAGAATGAACTCAATATCACATAGCTGAGAAGTGAGCAAAACAGACAGTGGAGCCTGGTGCAATCTTCTGCCTAGCCAGCTTCTGTCAAATCATTCCACCTATGCAAGCATGGAAAACGGACATTAAATGATGATAATGATGATAGCTATGCCTTGTTACACTTTTCCTTTTTTGTTACTATAGTCACAAGCATGGCTGTGTGGTAAGAAGTTTGCTTCCCAACCACATAGTTTTGGGTTCAGTCTCACTGTCTGGCACCTCAGATTCAGAGGATTTTTTTCAGTTTCCATCTACCAAATCCATTCACAAGACTTTAGTTGGCTTGGGGCTATAGTAGAAAGTATTTGTCCAGAGTGCCATGCAATGGGATTGAACCCAGAAACATGTGGTTAGGAAGCAAACTTCTTACCACACTGACAGTTACTTATATTATGTCAACTTACTTGTTGACTCATTGACTAGTTAATTGTTACTCTGATCAACTTTATCAGATATTACACATTCAGCACTCCCTAGACTCTGTCAATTTTAATCTAGGAATCTCCAATAGCCTCTAAGGTAACTTCACATTCTTTATAAAGCCAAGTTGTCACATAGGTTGTTATTTACTCCTTAGAGTCAACCTCATACCCATAGAGCTGATATACAGCTATCACAAAATACTAATAATAGTGGAAAAACTACTCCCATATCTAGGGCAGTATAGCAATCACATAGACCGATTAACACATCTATTGACATTGTACTGTTCTTTCCTTGGTATTGAGAAAGGAGTGTAAAATAATTATGAATGCACTAAAATGACAGGATTTTGATGAGTAGCTGCATAGTTTAAGGATAAATTCATTGATAAAGCTTACCAAACATGATTGAGCTTTTTGCTTTCCAGCTGTTTTTTTTTTTTTTTTAACCTGTGTTCATTATTTACACATAAAATTTCAATAATAGTAGTTTTACAACTCAAAGTTTTATCCATCTCTGATGTGAAAAAAATTTTTTTTTTCAACTATAGGCTGTGTTTAAAAAGCTTAATTTGCAACCATGTGGTTTCATGTTCAATCCCTCTGCAATGCATCTGGTTGGCCTGAGGCTATAGTAGAAGGCACCTGCCCAGGATGCCACAAAGTGGAACTGAGTCCAGTACCGTGTGGCTGGGAAGCAAACTTCTTACGACATAGCCATGCCAAGTTGACTGATAGTGGAGGGCTTAAAATTTTCCTGCATTAAATTGCATGTTGTTTTCTTCAGCATCTAGGTCCCAACCTGAGTCTGTGGACCCCTGGTAATCTGTAAAGGTAGTAATGAAGGTCCATGAACTAAATTCAAAATTTCATATATATAGCCTGGTGTAGCCATCTGGTTCACCAGTCCTCAGTCAAATCGTCCAACCCATGCTAGCATGGTAAGCGGACGTTAAACGATGACGACGACGATGATGATGATATATATATATATATATATATATATATACATAAGGATAAGCATATTAAAAGGGGTCCATGGAAAAACTCATTTGAATAAAAGTTTGGGAACCACTGTGAAAAGTTTTGGAACCACGGATATAGGTCTTTCTGTAGAAGATTAGCATTGGAAGGTTCCTTGACTGCTTTCACTACTTTTGTGTCACTGGCATAGCTAGTAAGTGTAGCTGTCTGTAATTGATGGCATGTCTGAAAGAGCCATCGTAAACAGCAGCAGTCCCAAGACAGTTCCCTGAGGCACTCCACTCACTATCACTGTCTGCTTGATGAAGGCCCCATTGGCTTCCACAGCCTGACATCTTTTAAGACTCTGCTGAGTTTTTGTAGCTTGTGACGTGTCATCCCATGATCAACCTATCAAAGGCCTTTGCAAAATCGTGATATATCACATCCATATTTGAGCAATTCATTGGTTGTTTCAACACCCAGCCATATTGCTGCAGAAGCTGTGTGAGGCAGCTTCTTCCTGAATGGAAGCTATGTAGGGTGTTAGTGGGAGTGTCATTATCTTCTAGGGAACATGATCGGCTTCCTTCTGACAATGCATTCCATGGCTCTGCTGACATATGAGGCTTGAGAAACCCGCCATTTGTTTTTAGCATCTGCTCTGCTATCTCTTCTATGGATAGAACATATTATGCCTTCCTTTAAATTTCTGGGAAGCCTCCCATTTGCAAGGAAGATCTGGAAGAGGATCTATAGTGGTCTTGCTAGAGAAACATTGCATTTCTTTTGAGGGATTCTGAGAATCCATCAGGATCTGTGGCTGAGTTTAACCTCATTTTATCAATGGCTGATATTACATCAGTTTCCTTTATTTCAATGTAATCAATAACTGCTTACTTTTTGTATGAAGCTGTAGTGCCATAGAACTCCTCAGGCATAGCTATTTGCAAGTGCTCCAAAGAAGTTATGAAAGCACTTTTGTATTGCACATTCAGTATTTCATTTATCTTCTGGGATCTACAGTTGGTCAGCCATTTTTTCAAACAATGACCCTATCTTTTACTGTACTGAAGCAGATTCTTCCCAAAATGCTTTAGGGTTTCTCTTTACATTCTTTACAGCCTTGGATTCTTTTTCTGTCCCTTCCTTTTCACTTCAATTTTCAAAGACTCTGCATTTTTGAAACGTTATGTTGAGGCATTATTTTTATCATGGATTTCTTTTAACCTGAAGCGCTACCTTAATATCTGCATTAATGAAAAAATTGTATACAGTAATCCCTCGCCATATTGTGGCTCACCTATCATGTACTCCGTACATTGTGGTTCATCTATTGCACACTCAGTACATCACGGATTTTTCTGGCTAGTATATGGAAATTTATATTGTAGACTTACTCTTACTCTTTTACACTTTTACTTGTTTCAGTCTTTTGACTGCGGCCATGCTGGAGCACCGCCTTTAGTTGAGCAAATAGACCTCAGGACTTATTCTTTGTAAGCCTAGTACTTATTCTATCGGTCTGTTTTGCTGAACTTCTAAGTTACGGGGACGTAAACACACCAGCATCGGTTGTCAAACGATGTTGTGGGGACAAACACAGATACACAAACATATATATATACATATATACGACAAGCTTCTTTCAGTTTCCGTCTCCCAAATCCACTCACAAGGCTTTGGTCGGCCCGACGCTGTAGTAGAAGACACTTGCCCAAGGTGCCACACAGTGGGACTGAACCCTGAACCATGTGGTTGGTAAGCGAGCTACTTACCACACAGCCACTCTTGCGCCTATCAGTAAATTGTGGGTTTCTGTGGCCGATAGGTATTAATATTTTTTAGATTTTAAATATTTCTGTGGAAGGTTTTCGAACGTAACACCTATGATTGTTGAGGGGTTACTGTATATATTAATGCAGACATGTAAGTAATTTATTACTTATAAAATATGATAAAATAAATTATTTATACATGTTTATTAAGCTGTGAAACAACTGTTGTTTATTATGAATATGCAATGGTAAAATAAATTTTGTAATAGTATATTTGTTTCTTCAATTATAACTTATGCACTCTTTATGTTTGTTTTTGCATTATACTATATATTCTATATGCTTCATAGAATGATACATTAAGGAGTTTTTTTTACGAGTACCACCAGATTAGTTGAATTCATATATCATACTTGAATACATACACACATACACACACATGTACATATGTATGTATGTATATACATAAAACTGAGCAGAAACAATGTGGGTTAAGAGCATCTTTTTGTCTTGCTGTGAACATGACAACCTTTCTAGTGCTGGTGCTACAAAAATTACACCCAGTGAACTCTTTAAAGTGGGGTTGATATAAGGAAGTGTAGCAAGACATAGAAAGAAAGTCAAAACTGAAATGTATGAAGAAAAGGATATTGTCTTACAATCCATGTAGAAGAGCTGTGACTCTAAAGAAAAAAAAAAACTAACTCAGACTGTGACAACCAAACTAACTTCGGCCAATAAGGAAAGAAGACATAATATGATGATGATGATGATGATGATGATATACACGCACACATGTATATATGCATCATCATCATTTTACTCCTTCTTCATGTGTGCGTGCTTGTCTGTGTGTACCTATACATATTTTATCATTGGTTTTGTACATCTACATTTGCATGCTGGCGTTGGTTGGACAATACATTTTTCAAGGTATTCTTTTACCGCCAAATACCCTTCCTAATACCAACCCTTGTTATGGCATGCAAGAAGACAATGTAACTATTCTAAAAACTGGCATATACATAGTAATATTTGTAGTTATTTTATGTCTTTGGGAAATATTACAGTAATTACGGTTTATAAATAGATTTGTGTTTAGTTCCATCATTATTTTGAGAGAATGATTTTCAATTTACATCACAGTCGTAAGGCTTCTCTCTGTATTAATGTCTGTTATATGTGCACGTGCATGCATACACACACACACACACACACATACATGCATATATATATATATATATATGCGCATGTATGTATATATAGTTTACTGTTCCATATATATATTTATTTATATATATTCCAATGTCAGTAATTCTACAGCAGTTGCTAGATATTATAATTGTTTGCATACCATAATGTTGTTCAAACATAGAATCCTTAGAGATGATCCAGTATTTCAGTTTTTATCATCTTTTTTTCAATCAAAATGTAGCATTTTAAATGTCAAGAATTATTAACAGTAGGCAACTCAGATCAAGGCTCTTCCTGCACTGCCAGCCATCACTCCCTCTCCTCTGAGTCACTTCCTGTCAATACCCATTACTCACACTTACCACTGATCACTTTCATTTCTATTACTATTCATAACTCTTTCTCCTACACACTTGCAACTTTTACCCACTCTAACTGCGTCTCTGCCAGCACACATTTTACTACTCAGCTTCTCAGTTAGTCCTTTTTGTATGTTTGAACATGTTGTTGGCACTCCATCGCTTACGACGACGAGGGTTCCAGTTGATCCAACCAACGGAACAGCCTGCTCGTGAAATTAATATGCAAGTGGCTGAGCACTCCACAGACATGTGTAACTTTAACGTAGTTCTTGGGGATATTCAGTGTGACACAGTGTGACAAGGCTCACCCTTTGAATTACAGGCACAACAGAAACAGGAAGTAAGAGTGAGAGAAAGTTGTGGTGAAAGAGTACAGCAGGGTTCGCCACCATCCCCTGCCAGAGCCTCGTGGAGCTTTAGGTGTTTTCGCTCAATAAATACTCACAACACCTGGTCTGGGAATCGAAACCGCGATCCTACGACCGCAAGTCCGCTGCCCTAACCATTGGGCCATTGCGCCTCCACATGTTTGAACATATCATAGTATAAAAAGGATTCTTTAGTCTTATGTGTTACAAGGCAATCTCAGTGATGCTTGTGCCATGTTAAAATGCACCCTGTATACTCTGTAAAGTGGTTGGCATTTGTGTAGCAACAATATAGTGCTGAGAAGACTCTTTAGATCCACCAAAGTCATGGCAACCTTACTAATGCTGATGTCACAATAAAATGCATCCAGTAGACACAATAAAGAGGTTGGCAAACAAGAAGAGATGATATAGGATTGAGAGGATGTTTTAGTTTTGTCAAGAACATGTAAACCTCTCTAATGTTGGTGCTAAGATAAAGTGCATCCAGTAGAGTATGTAAAGTAATTGGTGACTGAAAGACATCCAATCACTGAAAACAAGCTGAAAATAAGAGCACAAGGTTGTGTTCGTGATGTTAAGGGTATTATGAAAGGCCTGGTTAGAGGCCCAACCTTCTGAGTTTTTTTTACAAGGCTTAGAAAAACTGAAGGACCACCATAATGTATGAATCTGAGAGGAGAATATGTTACATAAAATCATAATTAACTGATCCTCCTTTATTTTCTTTCACACAAAGCCAGGAACTTTTCAGCACCCCATCATAGCACTTAGCAGCAAACCCATTCATTGCAATGGGAAAGGGGTTTGAAAGAATAACTATCCACACCTTGTTGAGTAACATTACTCCAGAGATCCTTTGGAGGAATCCTATTTCAATCACTTGTACTCGTGATTGTACTATTTCGGACATTACCCAGCATTCATGGTCATTGGTGGGGATAGACATGGAAACCAAACTGAAGATTGGAAGTTTGGATTTCTATCAACCTCTCCTCTTTTTAATTTTAAATTTCACTTGCTGTAATATTATAGGCACACCTATGACTTATATTTGCTTGGTCATCACCATGAAATAGATGAGTGCTTAGAAATGAAGGATTTATAAACCTTACTACAATCTTTTCTATTTGATTGTCTTCATCATCAATGGCGTTTTTATTTATTTATTTATTCAGTTATTATTTTGTTACCATACCAATACGAATTGGAAAGATATCTTTAATTCAGAATGAAAAGAATAACAAAATAAAAAGGTTAGCAAAATGGAAACTGTTGCTTAGTAACATAATGAAAAAAAAAATGAAAACAAAAAGAAAAGGAAATTTAGGTAGAAGCGTGGTTAGTGATTAGGTCAACATGACAGTTAATTCTGTGTGTGTGTGTGTGTGTGTGTGTGTGTATGTGCGCATGTGTGTGCATGTGTGTGTGTGTATGTGTGTGTCTGTATGTGTGTATGTGCAAGCACACGCGTGCATGTGTTAGTGTATATATGTATTTATGTATGTGTATATGTATATCTATCTATCTATCTATCTATCTCTCTCTTTATATATATGTACACATGCATATGCACCTCCCACACACATACATACATGTGTGTGTGTGTCTGTGTGTGCACATGTGTGTGCATGTGCATATGTGTGTATGTATGTGTAAATGGGATCAGAAGGTAAAAAAAAAAACAGAAAATGATACAGTCATACAGGCAAAGCTTCTGTTTATGCATTAAACAACAGGGAAATATTATAAAGCGAACCAGTAACAATCTGGTTGATGAAAATCAATTGCAGCATGATGTTCAGCCAATATCCAGCCTGTTTCTTCCAAACACCAATGTTTTTACTTGCCTTGTGATACCTTCAAGATTCATACATTAACAAACTATTGATCTTAATAAGTAGAATGAATCAAGCTAAATCATAATAGCACACCCACACACACACACACACGCACACATGTAGTCATTTAATATTGAACACACCAAACAATACAACAATCACCAGCAAGTTCTTCTATCTAACGCATCACAACCACTATTATCAAACAAAACAAAAAGAGTAGAGAGGGTAGAGGATTAGTGATCAAGGGACAGTGGGCAGGGGATACTTGGCAGGGGTAGTGGGCAGTGGTTGATGAAGTGCTGGATGGGTGTGGGGAAGAGGAATAAAACAAAACAAATATTAGGAAAGAAAAGTTATTTTAAGTTACTCTCTTACCCTTACCTACTCCACCAACTCCATCAATGTTTGGTTTACCAAAAATTGAAAGATTGTAGGAGAAACAAACACTTAATTCATATTTATCTGCAAAAAATGTAAATAAAAAAAATTTAAAACAGTCCCAAAATCCACAAAAATGATGTGAATTAAGGTTTTTTGTGTGTGTGTGTGTATATATAAAAAGGTGTAGGAGTGGCTGTGTGGTAAGTAGCTTGCTTACCAACCACATGGTATCAAGTACAGTCCCACTGTGTGGCACCTTAGACAAGTGTCTTCTACTATAGCCTCAGGCTGATCAAAGCCTTGTGAGTGGATATAGCAGACGGGAAACCGAAAGAAGCCCATTATATATATACGTATATATATATATATATATATGTATGTATGTATGTATGTATGTATGCATGCATGTATATGTTTGTGTGTCTGTGTTTGTCCCTGCACTATTGCTTGACAACCAATGTTGGTGTGGTTATGTCCCTTGTAATTTAGCAGTTTGGCAAAAGAGACCGATAAAATAAGTACTAGACTTACAAAGAATAAGTCCTGGGGCCAATTTCTTTGACTAAAGATAGTGTTCCAGCATGGCCACAGTCAAATGACTGAAACAAATAAAAGAATACATATATATATATATATATATATATATATATGTGTGTGTGTTTGTGTGCCAAAACACACTCAGAAGCATGGTACAGGCTCTCACCTGGCCAGCGCCCAACTCATGCCAGCATGTAGTTCTTGAGTTTTAGGGAATCACACAGACAGACATACGTTCTCATTTTTATATATATAGATCGAAAGCGAAATTGAAGCATACTCGATGACTGGCACCTGCGCCAGTGGAGCACTAACAGCACTGTCCGAGCGTGTTCATTGCCAGATCAGCTGTCTGGCTTCCGTGCTAGTGGCCCGTAAATAGCACTATTTGAGCATAATCCTTACCAGCGTTGCCATCTAGCACTTGTGCTGGTGGCATGTTATAAAATCATTTGAGCGAGGTCATTGCCAGTGCCGCTGGACTGGCTCCCTTGCAGGTGGCACGTAAAAAACACCTTTTTGAGCGTGGCCGTTGCCAGTACCGTGTGACTGGCCTTCGTGCTGGTGGCACGTAAAAGCACCCACTACACTCTCGGAGTGGTTGGCGTTAGGAAGGGCATCCAGGTGTAGAAACTCTGTCATATCAGATTGGAGCCGGGTGTAGCTTTCTGGCTTGCCAGTCCTCAGTCAATTCATGCAACCCATGCTAGCATGGAAAGCAGACGTTAAACGATCATGATGATGATGATGATATATATACATGCATATATATATATATATATATGCATATATATATATATATATACATATATATATACATGTATATATGCATATATATATATATACATGTATATATACATACATGTATATATGCATATATATATATATACATGTATATATACATATATATATATATACATGTATATATACATATATATATATATACATGTATATATACATATATATACACATGTATATATACATATATATAAACATGTATATAAACATGTATATATACATATATATATACTTGCATGCATATATATATATACATGCATATATATATATACATATACATGCATATATATATATACATGCATATATATATATACATATATATATACATGCATATATATATACATATATATACATGTACACACACATATATATATATACATGTATACATATATATATATGGGAGAATTTACGAAAAAAACAACAGACAAAGACAGGTGGTGTAAACAACAAATGGATGTATTAGTTTAATGTATATATATATATATACATGCGTATATATATATATATATATATATATACATGCGTATATATATATATATATATATATATATATATACATGCGTATATATATATATATATATATATATATATACATGCGTATATATATATATATATATATATATATATACATGCGTATATATATATATATACATGCGTATATATATATATATATATATATATACATGCGTATATATATATATATATATATATATATATATATATATACATGCGTATATATATATATATATATATATATATATATATATATATATATACATGCGTATATATATATATATATATATATATATATATATATATACACACACACACACACACGTATTTATCACAGGATTCTTTCAATTTCCATCTATCAAATCAACTAACAAAGCTTTGATCAGTCTTCTGCTATAAGATGTTTCTTTTATTACCTCCACCTTCATAAAGGTGGAAGTATTGTTTTCAGTAGCATTTAATTGTTTGCTTGTTTGTTCATGGACATGATATCTCAAGAACTACTGGATAGATTCAAATGAAACTTTCAGGGATGTTTGGCCTCATGACTGGCACAAACTGATTAGATTTTGGGATTGACAAGGATCTTGGATTATTTTTCTGTTTTTTTTTTTTACTTAATTTTGAGAGTGGTCAGGTTCACTTTTAGTATTCTCACTTGTGAGAGCAGTCAAGTTTATTTCAGATATTCTCATTTTAAAAATCATTTCCGGGTAATCATTGAGAGGACATTGGTGTTGCATTGGCAGAGGTTTGCGCTCTCTGAGTGCTCTTATTTCAATATTATTTTACTTAATCCTTTCTTAAATATACATCTTATTTCTTTATTGCCCACAAGGGGCAAAACAGAGGGGACAAACAAGGACAGACAAAGGGATTAAGTCAATTACATCAACCCCAGTGCATAATTGGTTTTTAATTTATCGACCCCGAAAGAATGAAAGGCAAGGTCGACCTCAGCGGAATTTGAACTCAGAACGTAAAGACAGACGAAATACCGCTAAGCATTTCGCCCAGTGTGCTAACGTTTCTGCCAGCTCGCTGCCTTAATATATACATATATACATCTATATATTGGTGTGGCTGTGTGCTAAGAAGCTTGCTTCCCAACTACATGGTTCCATGTTCATGGGACCTTGGGCAAGTGTCTTCTACTATAGCCCCAGGCTGACCAAAGCATTGTGAGTGGATCTGATGGACGGAAACTGAAAGAAGCCTGTCATTTCTCTCTGTTCCTCCCACATGACCTGTGCTCAGCCAAGAATGATCTTTCTGTTTTGGCTTATGTTCTTGTCTCCTGACCTTCGTCTATGTTTGTTACCATAAAGCTTCTACTTCACACGCCAGCTTAACTTACCTTGTCCTTTTAGGCGAAAGACACCTGTTGTTATTCTTGAGTTTGTATTTGTAACCGTGTAACATTTTCTCCATTATCTTGTTTTATTTGTCTGTGTTGTCACACATATTCATCCACTTTCTTCCCAAAATTGAATGCCTTTAGCTTAGATTTTTGGGGCCTACCAATTTTGAACAATCTCAAGTGTAACAGGCCGAAACTGTAGTGATAATTGGAAGCTTGACTGATGAATAGAATGCCATGAATGTTTTGTCCTCGTTTCCCTGTTTGTTCTTGTATCGTCCACTCTTGTGAGTGGATTTGGTAGATGGAAACTGAAAGAAGCCCATTGTGTATGTGTGTATATATATATATATATATATATATATATATACAAACACACGTATGTGTGTGTGTCTGTGTTTGCACCCCCCCTCCCCCCCGTCACTTGACAACTGATGTTGGTGAGTTTACCTCCATGTAACTTAGTGGTTTGGCAAAAAGAGACTGATAGAATAAGTACAGGGCTTACAAAGAATAAGTCCCGGGGTCGATTTGTTCGACTAAAAACCTTTAATCTTTTCGTGTTTAAACTGGCTGTATCCGACCCAAATATTCAACAAATTTTATGCTCAAACTGGCCAGAACATGCCTCTCACACCTACCCTGCAATGTCATTCTAAAAATAAGCAATTACATCTTTCCTATCTTGAAGGTACAAAATAATTTCAGATAAACTTTTTTTGACAAATTAATATGAACGCTAAAGGGTTAAGGTGGTGCTCCAGTATGGCCACAGTCAAATGATTGAAACAAGTAAAAGAATAAAAAATATGTCAAGGAATCAAAGTATTACTTATTTCAAGCATAAAACAAGTCATGCACTAGTAATAATAATAATAATAATAATGGTTTCCAAATTTGGCACAATGCCAGCAATTTTAAGTGATGGGGAGGGTTTGTTGATTACATCAACACCCAATACTTGAGTGGAACTTATTTTATCAACCCCAAATGGATGAAAGGCAAAGTCAAGCTCAGCAGAATTTGAAATCAGAACAGAAAGAGCCAAAAGAAATACTGCTAAGCATTTTGTCTGGTACCAGAATGAGTCTGCCAGCTCACCATCTTAATAATCCTTTTTACAACAGGATTTTGTGGGAGGAGTCTAGTCAATTAATTGATCCCTAAAAAGATAAAAAGTAAAGTCAAAATCGGCAGAATTTGAACTCAGAAGATAAAAGCAAACAAAATGCCTCTAAGCATTTTATCTGGCATGCTAATGATTCTGCCAGGTCACCACCTTAATAATAAAAATAATAATGGTTTCAAATTTTGGCACAGGGCTAGCAATTTTAGAAGACAAATTTAGTTAATTTCATCGACCCAGTATGTAACTGGTAATTCATTTCATTGACCCTGTTGGAGAGGGTTTGATAAAATAAATACCAATAAGGTAGCCAGCTGGCAGAATCATGAACACATCAGATAGTCTGCTAAGTGACATTTCTTTCGACTCTTTATGTTCTGAGTTCAAATTCTATTGAGGTCAACTTTGCTTTTCATCCTTTTGGGGTCAATGAAATAATTATTAGTTGAGCACTGAGGTTGATATAATCAACTAGCTCTCTCCTCTGAAATTCCAGGCCTTGTGCCTATAGTGATAGGAATATTATTGCTTTTCAAATTATTATTATTTAAATGATGTTAAAGGTTAAAATGGAAAATAAAATAAAATATTAACCATCCTTATAATCATTGAATTCTAGTTAAAATGCTCATATAGATTAGAGTTGCTTGTTGGCTTGGAGTTCTCACTATGGCAACTCTACAGACACGTGGTATTGTTGCATACCAAAATATGAAGAGCTGAGAGAAAATTAACTCCCAACAGATCTGAACTAATTTATTAAGAAATTCGACGACAAAAAAAAAAAAAAAAAAATGATAATAATAATAGGAAGAAAGACATAATAAAAGAAGTTAAACACTGAAGTAATATCTATAAAGCTATGAATAATTGATATCAAGCTAAAATGGTAGTCTATACATGGTAAAAGTGGCAACCGAATCTCCCTCTAATTACACTCTACTATAGCGGTCCTCAATGATTTTGAATTTATGGTACATTGGAGATCAAATGAAAGTTCCTGACTCAATTTATATAAAACTCACCAGATACATCTCAACAACTGTTTCTACAATTTTCTGAACACCGAAAACTGCCTGCTCTTTCATCAACCTCTTACTTCATCATCTGCTTTGATCACGTTACTAAGAGATCTAGTTTTCATAGGTGATGAACGAGCTCTCCTTAGTAGGGGTCTAAACTTTATCCTCTCATCTATGGAGTATGCTAAGCATACTTGTCATATGTGCTGATACTTAGTCTTTTTTCAATCAGCTCCAACTAAAGCCCTCTATAATTGAATTCTAGAGCTCTCTGCCAAGGAATAAATTTATCAGCTCCAAAAGATGGACACCCAACCTGGGTCTGCACCACTCAACTGACTTGTTTATCAACAAGTGATGCCATTACAATTTGGGCATCTTCATTATTAAAATAGAAAAGAATTAGCACAAGAGATTGATTCTTCCCTCATTGGAAGTTTATGCTCCCCAGAAACTTTGTAATCAGGATGATATCATCAAACTCAGCTGATAAGGGTGGTGTCCCATGACAGTTTAGCAAACAGAGCACTGAGTCAAGAATTATTCCACGAACCCAACCCAACAGCGTTCTCTGCTAGGAAGTTACTTGAACAATTGACCAATTTTTTTTACACAAATTCACTTCTTTAAATTCATTTCCTTGCTCAGCTAGTAACCTCATTAAGACCAGACCCCACATCTATGTCGTTTACTTCTTCATCAGAATTCACAATCTCAGTCACCCTATCATCCTACCAAACAGCTTTCCAATACCTTGACAAACTGTTACTATGCTTCATCACTTTACCAATATCAAATTAGTTCACTTGTCAAACCCTAGACCTTTTCAGCTCATTCTCTTGTCCCTGAAGACACACTAGATTTCTATTTGATTCCCCACATCTTTGAACAAGGCTTTAAGCTCAATTCAGATGGAGACTGTGGTCAATCCCTGGCTAGAGAGGACTGCTGCTGGAAGGCCATATGTAAAAGCAACATTTGGCTCCTTGCTATACATCTGAAAAGAATCAGAATTTCTATAACTTCACCATCCTTAATTTCTGGCTTCCTAATTCCTCCAATTTTAATCCAATGGATTTCTATGTGTAGAATGCAGTTGAGAAAGACACCAACTGCTCTGCCTGCAACTCCAAGGCCAAGCTGGTGGCCAAGATCAAGGAAGAGTTAAAAAATCTTTCCAGGGGACACAGTGAGGAGCACATGCATCAGGTTCTGGAGCCATCTTGAGGCTGTGGTAGAATCTGAGGGCAGCTACTCCCATCATAACCCAGTTGATATTTTTGGATTCTTAAAAATACTTTTATTTTTGAATAGGATATCGTGTTCTTTTTTTCTTTGATGCAAACTATCAAATTCATCCCAAACACCCTGTATATATTACATAGGTGCAAGCAATATGGTTAGGAATCACATGGGTTCAAGTTCAGTCTCACTGAGCAGCACTTTGAATAGATATAAGCACCCTGAGAGAAAAGTTGGGCATAAAAAGCATCAAATGTGGTGTGCAAGAGAGAGGACTGCGCTGGTATAGTCATGTGTTACATATGGATGAGGACAGCTGTGGAAGGAACCTGTGGAAGAGGTAGACCCAGGAAGACATGGGATGAGGTGGTGAAACTTGACCGTCGAACATTGGGCCTCACATAGGCAATGACAGAAGACTGAGACCTTTGGAGATAATCTGTGATTGAGAAGACCTGGCAACTAAAGTGAGATCGCAACCATGCATGTCCAGCCCAGTTGAGTACCCCTGATGCATTGGACAATATGATATGCTTGAGAAGACCTGTTGAGTCAAGTAAAACCAATATTGTAGCTGTGGCCAGTGCCCCCTGAGCTGGTGGCATGTAAAAAGCACCATCCAAATGTGGTTGATGCCAGTACCCACTGACTGCCTGGTCCCCGTGCCAGTGGCATGTAAAAAGCACTATCTGAATGTGATTGATACCAGGCCTGCCTGACTGGCTCCTGTGCCTGGGGCACATAAAAAGCACCCACTACACTCACAAAGTGGTTGGCATTAGGAAGGGCATCCAGCTGTAGCAACATTGCCAGATCAGACGGGAGCCCGGTGCAGCCACTGGCTCTCCAGACCTCAGTCAAACCGTCCAACCCATGCCAGCATGGAAAACGGACATTAAGCGATAATGATGATATAACCCCAGACTGATCAATACCATGTGAGATCCATCATATATACAGGGTTATTTAAAAAGGATGAACCGATTTCATTACGCAATATTTTAATAAGGAAAAGCAATAGAAAACTCCAGCAAAGTCACAAGTATTTACTCACAATCAACTTTTATTTCCTGTCTTACAAGTGCTCAATGTGGCGAGTACCTGCAGCACAGGAAACATCAATGTGATAAGAGAATTTCTCCCAGAGGCATATCAGCATATCATGATCCACTGAGTCGACCATTGTTGTTATTCGATCTTCCTTTTAGTGTTCAGATTACTCTGTTAAATGTAATATTTTTTCACTCAAATTGTTTTGAATTAATCATGCATTACCTTATAGCTTTGATGTGATTGTTTATTTTTAGAATATCAATGTAGGTTAAGTGTGAGAGGCTAGATATCACCAGTTTGAATATAAAACATGTAGAATATCAGGGCCAGATATGGCCGGTTTAAATACCGAATAACAACAGTGATCAAATCAGTGGATTGTGATATGCTGATACTCATCTGGGAGGAATTCTCTTATCACATTGATGTTGCCACATTGAACACTTGTAAGACAGGAAATAAAAGTTGATTCGAGTAAATACTTGTTACTTAGCTAGAGTTTTCTATTGCTTTTCCTTATTAAAATATTGCATAATGAAATTGGTTCATTCTTTCTGAATAACCCTGTATGTATGGTGGGGGAATGCACAAATGTGAACACATGTTTATATTCTGTCTCTATTTGAGAAAAGTAGCTGATGTTGAATAAATCCTTTACTTGAAAAACAGGCAAGCATGAGCAAAAAGAAGAGCATCTAGCTGTAAAAATATTACCTCAAATAACTATCAAACCCATGCCAGCATGGTTAAACAAACATTAAACAAATCACCAGATACATATAGAAAGACATGTGCATGTGTGTTTATGTATTTATTTCCATGCAGCTATACGTGGTGGGTAGGTGTTATGTACAGAAGTTGATAATAAATTTTGCACCTCTGTGTGTGAGAACATACAAGTTTGGAGACTGGCAATGCAAACATACACATGCCTATGCATCAACATTTTGTAGTCAGCAATCTAATTTTGTTATATATATATATACATGACATGTATGTGAATGAAAATTGCTACTGATTAGCTATGGACTGAAGTCACTGACCCTGCCAACTAAAAGTTCTCCCTTCCTTAAACAACCAATAATCCTTCTCTTTCTCATTCTCTCTACCTTCAGCTTCACCCCCACCACATCCAAATTACTGAAATTTGTAGAACCAGTTGTTTGATTGTTCTAAAATAAAAAAAATTTTCTTTATTTAGTGCTTTCATTCCATGGAGTATGGGTGCAAATTTGTAAATTTTCCCATCAGTTTGTTTATTCTTTTATTTGTTCCAGTCATTTGACTGCGGCCATGCGGGAGCACCACCTTTAGTCGAACAAATTGACCCCAGGACTTATTCTTTGTAAGCCTTGTACTTATTCTATAGGTCTCTTTTGCCAAACTGCTAAGTTAGAGGGACGTAAACACACCAACATTGGTTGTCAGGCGATGGTGGGGGAACAAACACAAACACACACACACACACATATATATGTATATATATATATATATATATATACATGACAGGCCTTTTTTCAGTTTCCATCTACCAAATCCACTCACAAGGCTATAGTAGAAGACACTTGCCCAAGGTGCCATGCAGTGGGACTGAACCCGGAACCATGTGGTTGGTAAGCAAGCTACTTACCACACAGCCACTCTGGTGCCTATAATTATGAAAGTCTTTAAAAAAAATTTTTTTTTACCATTGCTTTTATTAAACTTTGATAGACATATCTGTTTGTTGTCAGCATTGTTCAAGTTTGATAGTCAATATTCTAATCTGCACATTTAACTGATTTCATAGAAATGAGTATATAGCAACCTAACAATTTGTGGAAGGAACTGTCGTTAAAATTGCCAAGCAAGTAATTATTATGCAAATAACATGCAATATATATTTGGTTTGATGTCAAAAGCCAAATTGTTACATGGTTACTGTCAGATAAAAAATATGAACTTCACAAAACATGTATAAAATTTAGTGTTTTAACACAAATTTAAAGTTTTTTTTTTTTCCCCTTTGATAGTGTTCCGATTATGACAAGTTATGCTTCTATATTAGATTAATGATCACTGAATGAAGAAAGGAATGAATGCCATAATTAAACGGTAAAATGTAATGTTAAATAGTAAAACATATCAGCAAGTATTTTCTTTTTTAAACAAACAATACTGAATACATTTTTAAAAATAGAACATTTTGGCTTGGTGTTAGGTTATTTAACCTTTTTGCTACTATTTTTCTCTTGAAATACACCCTCTTCATATTAATTACTTTTGAAAATTAAGAATATAGTAAAATAAGAAATAATACATTTCTAAATCTCTCAGAGAGATTTATGCAGTAGTGATACGATGAAGTAGTTGTATGCTGTCAACTTAATGTGACAGTCCCCTGAAGGGAATACTACTACTGTTGGTTAGACCTAGGAAGCTGCACCGCTTCCTAGGTCTAACCAACAGTAGTATTATTCCCTTCAGGGGACTGTCACATTAAGTTGACAGCATGCAAACAGTAAAATAACTTTTTGTCATTATTAGGCTGATTAAGATGGTGAGCTGACAGAATTATTAGCATGCTGGGCAAAATGCTTAGCAGCATTTGGTCTGTCTTTATGTACTGAGTTCAAATTTCACCAAGGACAACTTTGCCTTTCATCCTTTCAGGATCAATGAAATAAGTACCAGTTGAGCACGGGGGGGGGGGGGGGGGGGGGTTCGATGTAATTGATTAGTCCCCCTCCTCTAAATTGTGCCCTATAGTAGAAAGGATTATTAGGCTGATGTTTGGAATATAAATTAACCTGAAAGTTTAATGGAAAATTTAAATTTAGACCATTGAACCCCTTTAGCATTTAAACCGACCATATCTGTCCCAAATATTCTGCCAGTTTTATGTTCAAACTGGCCAGATCTGGCCTGTCACATGTACCCCTCAATGCCATTCTCAAAATAAACAATTACATCATCAAAATTGCAAAGCTACAAGATATGTTATCTTTTACTGGTTTCAGTCATTAAACTGCAGCCATGCTGGGGCACTACCTTTTGGAATTTTTAGTTGAATGAATCAACCCCAGTTTTTTTTTTTAAACACCTGGTACTTATTCTATCAGTCACTTTTGCCAAACCACTAAGTTATAGGGATGTAAAGACACCAATGTCAATTGTTGAGTGGTGTTGGTGGCCGGGATACACACAGATGCAAAGGCATACACACACGATGGGCTTCTTTCAGTTTCCGTCTACCAAATCCACTCACAAGGCTTTGGTTGGCATGAGGCTTTAGAAGACATGTGCCCAAATTGCCAAGCAGCATGCAGTGGGACTGAATCCGAAACCAAGTAGTCAGAAAGCAAGCTTTTTACCACACAGCCATACCTGCACCAATAATAATGCAAGATTAATTCAAAACAATGTGAATAAATAAGCACCACATTTGACAGGGTAATCTGAATGTTAAAGTAAAAAGGATGTACCACAAAACCTGTGATGGTTTCCAGCAGGTTGATATCAAAAGGCCTGAGGCGTTTCACAAATAATATGTTGAATTTTGTTAAGTGCATTTATTTTAGTATCCCGCAAACTGTTTTTGTAGCCATGTGGTGGCCTGATGTTTTACATTCAGTCTGATCATAAATTTTAACTAAGCAACTGGAACTGATAATATATAAATCATTTATTGCTGGACACAAAGTTAAGTTAAAATGTCTGAGTTTGTTTCAGTTATTCATAAAGCCATCTACTTCAACAATGACATTTCAGATGTTTGAAGTATATTCTCATTGCTCAACACAAGCAAGAAGAAACCTTGCAACAAGAATAGGGTCTTAAAATCCTAGAAGTGTGAGAAGAGGTATGGAAAGTTCTAAACAGGACAAAAAACATTACCAGCAAATAGTATGGAGGTTTGTTAAATAGTATTAATTTCTTTTGATGAGGACATGAAAAGACTAATTGTAATTTCAAATTCAATAGACTGTTGTTAGGTCAGGATGTGTTTCTCCGATAGAAAGAACATTTGAGGTTGTTGATATATGAATCTACTTGCATTTGGTTCCAATGGAATGATGTTTGGCAAGAATTCAGTGGCAAGTCTCCATTCAGATCATAATTTAGCATTATTTGATCATCATTTGCAAATTATTTAGGACGATTCTTTCAAAGATATAAAACTAGTGAATCACTTTTCATCAAGACTGGTAGAGTTTTGGAATCAAGATGAGCTACGTGAATAGTTGTAAGTATAGCTTGGAAAATATAGAGGAAAGGTGTCCATCTATGAAAGTAATCAAATGAAAGCTACAAAATTGTTACAGTGTAATAACAGTCTACCAACACTATTGACATTGGTAAAATAACTTACCATTCGTCTAGTATTAGTGCTACAATTAAATGCACCCATCCCCAAAACTGTAAATTGGTTGGTGATAGGTAAACTACCCATCCAAAACAAAAACAAATGATTACATGAAAGTAATTAGTTATAGCATTAGTAATTTGTTGTCAAACAGTATTATATCTTTATCCTATATTTTAGAAAATAACGTTGGTAGCTTAACATATTCTGATATTTTAAAAATGATCTTTAAGAATACGCAAATATTCTACATTCCAAGAAGAGTAGAAAAGACTTCACCTTATCATAAACAAAATTCTTGAAAATGTACTTTATATCTGAGTATAATTTGTTTCAAGCCATTGCAAAATAGATTAAATCAAAGCTGAAAATAGTTACAATGGTGATAAAAGTTAATTGAAAACGTTACAAAATATAGATTTAAAAAAGACTTGTGCATTCCTCAACTAGACCAAGAAAAGAATGAACAGTAAACATCACAAATAAGAAATTAATGAATACTTCTGTAATGACACAGATCTTCTTCATTACCACGTGGTAACATAAACATGATTATCATAACAGGAAAGCTTCTTCAATAATTGACAATGCATCTGTCCAATAAACTTCAGGACTCTTTGTCTAGTTTTTAAAAGAACAAACAATACCATGTTTTTAGAATAAGTCCTGAGTGTTGCAGGATGTTATACTGACTTAATGAGAAGCTAGAAATTTCCCCATCAGCAAACACCATATTATGAAGAGAACCTTCTCTGATCAAACCATCAAAAACAAGTGTACTGTCCATCACAGAGAATAGTAAACAAAGTGTTAACTTCAAGTAACTTGATGTGGAACACTCCTTGAGCCTTGAATACCTAGTGTACTTAAGTGTCATTCCTCATTGCTGTTTAATCTTCAAGACTTGCACCCAGAAAATAAGAAGTATGAGTGAGTGCTTGCCATAGCATTACCAATCAGCTCACAAATATAAGGGGTGAAAGTCATCAGACACCACATTCAAATTGCCCCAACACTGCTACAAGACAGCTGAATACACTAGTACTAGTACAGTATATGAAAGGTCCACACATGCACTGTACAATCACCAGTTGGACACGTTCTTGTTTGCAGTGTCAATGTACCAAGGTCCATCAACATGTTTGAGCTCCTCTTGGAAAATTCAGCCCACCGGACACTCATTTCCATCATGTCCACATCGACATTGTTGGACCCTGGCCTGTTCATCATGGTTACACGTACATCTTAACTTGCATCAATCGTTTCTCTCGATGGCCTGAAGCCATACCTCTGATTGACATAACAACCGAATCCATCGCACAAGCGTTCATTTCTAATTGGGCGGTTTGGTGTCCCATCTAAAATAACTACTGATAGAGGACACCAATTCGAAGTTTCTTTATTCTGTGAAATATCATGACTCTTGGGTGCTCATTGAATTCATATGGTAAGTTATCACCCAGCTTCCAATGGAATGATAGAACGATTCCACAGACAGTTAAAAGCTGCACTACTCGCTACTCCTGACCCACAATGTTGGACCGAATTCCTACCAATTGCTCTTGGTTGCCGTTTCGCTGTTAAGACAGATTTAGATTTTTCCTCAGCCAAACTTCTTTACGGCACCACCTGGATGCTTCCTGGTCAAATGTTCACACCAGTTGATTCATCAGATTCTGATATGTCATTATATGTCAAGAGACTTCTTTCTTCTCCAATCTTCCGCCAATGTCGCTGCAGGACCAATCCATTTCTTCTACTGTCCCATCAGACATCCGAGTGGACACATTTTTATTCGGAACGATTCCGTTTAAGGACCCAATCGTGTACTGTTGCACTCACCAAAAAACTTCATAGTCAAAATTAACGGTCGAAAAGAAACAATATCCATTGACAGAATAAAAAAAAAAATTTCTCAGAAAATCTCATTTCAGAACCTGACATACCACGTACATTCACTCCTACACCAATACCACCACAACATATCTCTAAACTTTACATCACAAGAAGTGGTAGAACAGTACATTAGCCACAAAAATTATCCAAAACTCTGTATATTTAACTTTGTGTTAGAAAACTGTTTTATTTCTTTTACAAACAATGTTATTCACAAACATTTTTCCTGTGCATATTTCACAATGTATTTTCACTTTGCCATGTTTTTTGCATTTAGTTTGATGTGCATAGCTGTGTAGCTAAAGGTTTATTGCACGAAACTCTGCAATTATATTCAGTATCTATCACATGCTTGCAAAACAAGTAGTAAAATACAAAAAAAATCAATACAAGCATCATGTTTCTGCTACCTCGTTTTGCTTCGTACCTGCCCTAGATCACTGCAATGGTTTTGTTTATTGACTGCTCATCTGAGGAGGGAGTTACGTAGTGAATGCTGGCGGTCATGCATGAAAGCAAAATGGAAAAGGGATTTAATGAGAGTAATCTCCCTTAACCTTCTAGAAAGTTCTCAAACATTCTAGAAGCTTCCAGTTGACATGGAAGTCGGGGACTTCCGGTTCATCCCTTATATAAAGGAACAAATTTCTAAATTTGTGCCACTCAGTGTCTGTCTAGTCTAAGATCGGCATTGAATCAGGCCACTGCATATGCACCCACTTACGCGTACATTCGCCTCACTTACTTGGAGACATGATTGCAAAAAGAATATGTTAATGTAATGTTCCTTCAATTAACCTTGTATGTTAACACATACCTCCAGTGATAAATAGGTTATGATTTATTACAAACGACTCGTGAATTCCTATTTTCTTGTTATTACATACAAGATGGTGACCCCTCTTTCTTTCATGTTCATGATATCGTTTAATCAACATTTCACTATAGTATCAAGGACACCATTCTTAATATTAACCGCTAGTTCAACCATAATGTAGGATCAGTGCAGTTTTTATTTTTTTTGTTTTTGCACAGCCAGGAAAAAAAAAAAGTTAAATGACTTACTTAGGGTCCAGCACAATGACTGTGTTACTATTGGCCCTGTAACCATATATGGTCTATTACCTTAATCTAACAACAAGAAGCCACTCGGTTGAATGAATGAGGTAGTTAATTCAAACTGAATCTACTAAATATAATGATGTCATGTCTGGAAGTAAATTACAGTACTGAAGGAATGGTTTGAACACAATAAGCCTGGGCTCAGTGCTCCTGGTTTATGTCCTTGATTAGAAGGCCATCACATTTCATATGTGGCCCTAGGTCATATGCAGAATACAATACACAACAATTGAAATAGTAGCAGCATCCATTTGAAGATTCAATGAAAAATATTGGTAAATTTATATCTGGTACATTCAAAACAGCAGCCAGCATCAAGAGTGATTAGTTCACTAATTCATCTGAACTAACACAAAGTGGTATTACAGCAATTGTTGTTGACCTTCGTGCATCAGATAAGCCAAATTCATATCAATAACTTCCAGCTTCCACAAATCACTTGCTCTTGGTACTGTTCCAAGATCTTGCATCTTAATGGCCCTAATAGTTGGAGATTCATCTGTCTCCAGAAGTTCTCCAATCACCATTCCATACTGACCTAAAAGAAATAAAAAATAAAAAATATAAAATTAGAGCTAAAAACCAATGTTAATAAAGAGCCTGTTATTTAGCAGAGATTCCCAATGTGGTGCATCCGCCACACCAGTGAGCCTGGGAAAACTGCGGTAAGCAGGGGATCCAAATTCTTTTTTTAGGGGGAACATGGAATTGTGAAAATCTATTTTTCACAGGAAGCATACTACACCTATACTCAGCCTAACCAAACCAATCCTTCTGGTCATGCATACAGTATGAAGACCGTTTGCTACAGTATAGTGCAATTCTAATCCCTAGTGTGGATATATCTTTAAAGTATATAATTATGAAATGTTAAAAATAAAGATTTCTTTTTTTCGCAACCACTAATGCAGAATACCTTTTCCTGGAGAGACAGTGGAGGCTGCGGGAAAATAGGTTGGGAAAAACTGAGCTAACCAATTAAAAGAGTTGTAACAATATCAGGAAGAATGTGTCACATTTGTTTTGGTTCTCTTGCACCCAGAGTTCAGATCTTGCTGAACTTTACTTTATCAATCCTGGAATGATGAAAGACAAAATACCAGGCCAGTGTTGGTGTAGCCAAGGGTATGTATCTGTTTATGACTACATGAGTACCTACAACTGTATACTGCCAGGGATCAAAGAATCACAAATGGCCCTGCTTATACTACATGCTATAGAAGTAGCAACATTTCAGAGTCATAAATGTGTAACATCCCACTTGTCACTGTGAAAGACCTTCTGTGTGTGGCTTCAAGAAGTCTCATTCACAAGTAATCAATGATGACCACAGCTAATTATCCAACACTTCAATAAAAGACGCAGTCACATGAAAGAAGATGGGACAGAAGACTTCAAATACCTTCCAAGTGCCTGAAACTACAGAAGTGAAGTTATTTCATTGTCACAAATATGCAGACTGCTCCAAATAGCACAGAACTATTTGACCCTTAGTTGGAAGCCAGTGGGTGTCAGTTATGTGTCATGCACTCTTATCCACAAGAGAGTATTTTTGAGTATTCTTGCTTACTTGTTTTTAAGTGAGAGGTGGATGCACACCCATCAGACTCACTTTCGTTCTCACACAATATGTATCAGAATGCAAGAAACTGCCAAAGTGCTCGAAGGCATCTCCAGACCTTTTAATATCACCTAACTTGGTAGGAGTCCAGAACATAAGATATCTCCAAATGTTTGACTTGTGTCACAGCTTCAAGCCCAGCATGGTGATATATTGCCATCTGCACTAGCTGACCTCTTTTGACCTGCTGCCATTAACTTCGAAGCTCTGGAGATGAAGGTTACTTTTTTTCTTCCATGCCTCATTTGGAAGAAATGAAAATATGTCACTGAGCACACAAACACACACATATAACGTGCATATGTACACATTATTGGCTCGCCACTGACGCCTGAGTTCATCTGCCCTTTGACAGACCTTGACTTTCATTCTGCAAGGCATCTAAAATCACTCTTCTCACCATGAAACAGGTTATAGTATGTTGCAGTATTACCAGTTGCATACACAAGCAACTTGACATAACCTTATAAAATTTTACACATAAAAAAAAAAACAATCAAAGTAAATACTCACCAGTGGTAAGTTTATCACACTGACTTGGGAGAGTGCCACATCGAACAGTTGCACGGCCTGTACCATCATCAAGATAGATAGTGTTATCATCATTTGAGCACTGAAAAATGTCAAACAACAATTAGAAATAAAATTGCTTTATAGTTTAGTTAAGAAAGAGAAGAGTAACAAAGACATTGAGGGCCTTTGACACGAATAAGAAAATAAGAGTTCTGGTATGAGTACGTGCAAAAGAGTCCATTGTCAAAAGCATCCAAGTACCAATGGTCATTTTAAACCAGAATATAGATTAAGTAAATCACCCAAGAGGAGACACAGCCCACTCAGACTTCCATTCACTTGCATAACTTAAGGTCAATCACAGGTTATTCTGCACAGCAGAATTGAAATCAAAACAATGAGATTGCTAAACAGACACATCTTAATCACTTGCCCATGCCTGCACCCAACATCATGATGTGAAAACGGCAGAGTGTGTATGTTTTATTGTGATAGGTAATGAAATAAGACTGCTTTGCAATATTCATTTCAACTCTCTGCCATGGTCAACTACATTTTCTATCTTTTTGGTGGGGTCACTAGTTCAGGGAGGAAATGAATAGGTGAAATTGCTGAAGTGTCAACTTCACAATATCCATTCCAGCTTTGTGTTCCAAGCTCAAATTCCATCTAGGTGCTAATGGCTAGAACCAATTGATTACATCCTGTAACCTGAAACTATCTGTTACAGTTGTTGGCCTACCATCTCTGCTGGTCAAACTAGCAATGGCATGCTGAAGCTTTCATGCAGTGCAGATGGACATTCTATGAAATGTTTTATGGCAAAAACATTCTCACAACTTTTCCCTTGGAATGTTTTAATTCCATTTAATCTCCATTCTCCAATACATCTTATTTTCTGGCAGCAGACAATAGTGCTTATATTGCATCTATGGAAGATCTAGTTTGCTATAGTAATGATTACACTCAGATCATTCAGTGAGCCTTTAAATATTACTGCATGACCAAGGCTTCAGTTGTCTTCTAAATGTTCAACTTAATTATCCTGTTGTAATGCACATATTCCATCAGACTGGTTGGCTTCGTTCTTAACTGACTGAACTTGCTATCCACTCTTCAGCCAATTCATCAATATTAAATATCAGATGGTACTGCAATACATTTTTTTCCCTTTTTTAAACCCAATGAATGAAAGCTTTTCTGCATCATTTATTTACATGTTGAAATATACACACACACACACACACACACACAATGTATCTGGCATCAGTATCAACAATAAGCATTCAGCTGTTTGATCAGCTGAACTACACACTCATTAAATTAATACATAAGTGGTTGAGTATTCCACAGACACATGTAGCCATCAGATAATTCTGAAACCTAAACACATGACAGTTTGATAAAATGGACCTTTGAATTGCTAATATAATCTTGGCAAACTGAGACTCATGTCTCTCCTTTACTTGTTTCAGTCATTTGACTGCGGCCATGCTGGAGCACCACCTTAGTGAAAGAGCACAGCAGGGTTCGTCGCCACACCCTGCTGGAGCTCCATGGAGCTTTAGATGTTTTCGCTCAATAAACACTCACAATGTCCGGTCTGGGAATCAAAACCACGATCCCGCGACCGCGAGTCCACTGCCCTAACCACTGGGCCATTGCGCCTCCACAAAATTAATTGCATAATTATTCGGAATATGAGTGGGACTGAGCACGTAACTATGTGGTTGATAAGCAAGCTACTTACCACACAGCCACAATGCTTGGGTTCATTAAAGGCTGTAACAAAACATGCTTATACAAGATTCCACAGTGGATCAAAGAACACACCTACATACCTTAAATATTCACTCACACACACACAGAGCAATATTTCAAATATTATGCAATCGCAACACTAATTGTATTTAAAAAGCAGTAATATTTTATTTTCATCTTTATACTGCCTGTATTCAAAGATACTGATTCTCTGCTTTCTTGACCACAAATGCAATATCATTTATATCTTATATCCTGAAGAAAATTGTTCTGCTACTATCAGAGTTAACCAAGCTTAGATTAGGTAAGTCCTACCAATGTGTCATCTTAATTTTTTACTAGTTTCAGTCATCAGACTGTGGCCATGCCAGGGTACTACCTTGACGTGTTTTTAGTCAAATGAATTGGCCCCAGTACTTTTTTATTTTTTAAGCCTGGCACTTATTCTGTCAGTCACTGTCCTCCACTACCACTTAACAGGTGTTGGTATGTTTACACCTCTGTAACTTAGTGGGAATGTAAACACACCAACACCTCTCTCATCTATATATATATATATATATATATATATATATATATATATATATAGACCTACACATACATACACACACACATGGCGGCAGTTTCAGTTAAATCCATTCACAAGGATTTGGTCAGCACAAGGCTACAGTAGAAGATACTTGCCCAAGGTGTCACACAGTGGGAATGAAGCCAGAACCATGTGGTTGGGAAGCAAGCTTCTTACCAAATAACCATGCTCTTGCCTTTATTTGCAATTATCTAATTTAAATACGTACACATTTTAAATTAACATTCTATAATTTAAGACATAAGAATTAAGAAATTCTATTTAATGTGTCTTTTCCATTAAATATATTAGTATAGAGAAGAACTGCTTTCAATTGCCTGAAAAACTAGTTCTTGTTTTCCTTAGAATTAATCTCAGCTAAATACATTGATCAACCTTGAACACAGATACAAAACAACAATATCTACACAAACTTTGAATAAATGCATCGTGTCAGGCATTTGTGATTTAAATTTACGGTTAGAGACAGACGACAATAAAATAAGTGAAATAACAGGTTAGTGTAATATTTTCCCATTAAATTCAAAGTACTAACCACATAGGTCTTGCATTTGGATGAAAGACTGCTGAAATTAATATCAATAATGAAACTGGTCACAAAACAAAGGAATTTCAAGGTTGTTCTTCATGTGCAATATATTCAGCAACTATACTACCAGACCACCAGACTTATAATTATTTTAAGCTAATATGCAGTATGCAGACATTTTACACTTGGAAGGCATGGAAACAAGACTAAACTTTCCACTCGTGAAACACCTTAATTTTCAGGAGGTGAAAAAAAAAACAAAAAAAAAAAACAAAAAAAAAAAAAACCCTGTGGGTGTGTGGTAAAAAGCTTGCTTCCCAACCACATGATTCCGGGCTCAGTCCCACTGTGTGGCACCTTGGGAAAGTGTCTTCTGCTATAGCCCTGGGCTGACCAAACCCTTGTGAGCGGATTTGAGAGACAGAAACTGAAAGGTGAGCTGGCAGAAACGTTAGCGCGCTGGGCGAACTGCTTAGCGGTATTTCGTCTGCCGTTACGTTTTGAGTTCAAATTCCGCCGAGGTCGACTTTGCATTTCATCCTTTCGGGGTCGATAAATTAAGTACCAGTTACACACTGGAGTCGATGTAATCGACTTAATCCCTTTGTCTGTCCTTGTTTGTCCCCCTCTTTGTTTAGCTCCTTGTGGGCAATAAAGAAATAAGAAACTGAAAGATATATATCTATGTGCTTGTGTCTTTCTTTGTCCTCCATTACCACATGACAACCATTGTTGGTGTGTTACTAAAATCCTCCATGGTGGTGCCTCAGCATGGATGCAGTCAAATGACTGAAACAAGTGAAAGGTAAAAGAAACTCCAAGTTAAATAGAAAATACAAAATTTTAACCCATTAGCATTTAACTCTGTAGTTTTCAAATTATTCTGTCAAATGTAATGTTTTTATTGTTTTGAATTAACCATGTATTATTTTTGTAGTTTAGAGCAGGGGTTTTCAGACTTTTTAACTTGCGGACCCCTTTATATTTCAGGCTTTACCTTAGGGACCCCTTATAAACACTTATGAAATTTATACATAAATATTTGCTTAAAATAGCATTTTTACATTTATTTATTTAACAGTATTTAACAAATAGGTTTATTGTCAATTAAAAGATTTCGATTAAAAAAACATATATAAAATCAAATTGCCCATAAAAAGTATTTGCTGTCCACGGACCCCCTGTGGTCCGCGGACCACAGTTTGAAAACCCCTGGTTTAGAGATTTCAATGATGTAGTTGCTTAGTTGTGGAAGGATATTTATAGAGCTGAGGTGAGAAGCCAGATCTGGCCAGTTTCAACATGAAACAGGTCAAATATTTGGGCTAGATATTGTGCTGTTCATGTTCAAAGGACCAGGGAAGTGTTACCTTGCTTGGAAACTGGTGATGGTTGATGACAAGAAGGACATCCAGTCATAGAAAATCTACTTGTATGAGTTTTGTCTGAACCATTCAAGTATGGAAAAGGAGGCATTAAAATGATTAAGATTCACACACACACACACATACACACGCGTTCTTTTACTTGTTCAGTTATAGAATTGTGGCTCTGCTAAGGCACAAGATAAGTGAGATAGTAGTCATGGCTGATGCTGGTGTCATGTCAATGGTACCCGTGCTGGTGGCATGTAAAAAGCACCCACTACACTCTCGAAGTGGTTGGCATTAGGAAGAGCATCTAGCCAAAGAAACCTTGCCAAATCAGATCGGAACTTGGCACAGCTCCCCGACTTACCAGTTTTCAGTTAAACCATCCAACACATGCCAGCATGTAAAGCAGATATTAAATGAAGATGATGGTCAGTTAGGAAACAAACTTCTTACCACACAGCCATGCCTGCAAAGTTAACATAACCATTTAACCATGTCTGTTCCATACACTGTATACACACCATCAAACCTTCTCCTACAGATGCGCTTGGAGAGATACAAACTATAATAGTTATAGATTTCAAATTTTGGAACAAGGCCAGCAATTTCAGGGGAATGGGTCAGTTGATTACAATAATGATTTTTTTTTTGTTTTCACAAAGTGATGATGATTGTTATGAAGTGATGATTATTATGAAATATGGTGTTAATCATTGGGGAAAGTAGGAATCAAAGAATAGTATAACTAAAACAGAAAAGATTAAAAACTTGAATCCATTTCAACTCCTCTATTTTACATTCACTTTTTCATGCTTGCATGGGTCAGATGGAATTTGCTGAGGTCGATTTTCTACAGCCAAATGCCCTTCCTATTGCCAACACCTGTTTCCAAGCAAGGTAATATTTCCTCATAACCAGACAAGTTTTCATGGACAACACTTGCTTGATGATGGCACTTGTTTAAAACTATCATGTAAAGTCAAGGCAAGGAGACTTATGGGGATAATAATAATAATGGAACAACCCTCCCACGTGACGAGTGGTATGTGCTAGTCATTACAAATAATACTATGATATCAAGAACTCAGTGTAGTCAGTCATACATAGTCATGCCTTGTCTAACTAACTATACTGCTATGCCAAAGTAGACATAACAGTCTGATGTTAGATTACAACAGAAACAATAACACATACATGGGCTTGTTTCAGATTCTCCGTCAACCAATTTCACTCACTGGATGACACACAACCAAGGTGCCATGCAGTGAGACTGAACTTGAAACCATGTGGTTGAGAAGCAAACTTCTTAAGCACACAGTCACACATTTGCTAAATTATAAATAATGAATATATTGACATGGAAAAGTTAATTATGCAAACCTGTGTAGCAATCCCTTGGATCCAGACAACTGTGAACTGCTGTCTCTGTCCACAACATTCAATCAACCAAACTTTGCTACGTCCACTAGAAGATTCAGCAACTGTAGAGCAATTCTTCAGTTGAGAAATAAATAACTTCCAAGAAGGTAATGCTGAGATTTTTGCCATATCATATAAAACACACCAACTGTAAAATGAAAGACAAAAAAAATTATGAAGGTTGAAGTGAATGATAAAGGCAGAAAAACTTGCTATAAAACTTCAAGAATATCAGAATAATTTGTCTTAATGTAAGTGTATGTGTATATATATATATATAACCCATGCTAGCATGGAAAGCGGACGTTAAACGACGACGACATGTGCAAAGGTCGGCTGAAAAGTTCATAGGCTGACCAAGATACTCTTATGGAAAGTAACCAAATAAGATCTCTTTTTCAACAGACCCCCCTGCAGTCCATACACTTCTTCCATCATTGTTGCAGCACTTGGATCCTATTGATGAAGATTTCATTCTGTTGGTTGCAAAAAGTCATCAACAGTAGATATGACATCCTCATCACTATGATACTGGTTCTTGGCCAAGTGTTTTTTCATGTTGGGGAAAAGATGGTAATCAGATAGGGCCATATCAAGAGATTAGGGATGGTAATCAACCAGCCACGCACAACAATCACTGAAAGCAAGAACTTGTGCTGGAGCACTGTCCTGATAAAATAAGACCGTTTTTGTCCATTTTCCTTGGCATTTGGTCAAGATAGCCTTTTGTAACAAGCCATCACCTTCTCTGCAGATGAAACAATGTTGGGCTTCTATGGAGAAGGTGGGGTGGGGTGTTTCTACTGCATGGATTGTCTAACTCAAAAGTGATGAACCCAACACTCAACCTGGGTTAAGAAAATGTTCAATGCACACCACCCAAAGGATTATTATAATTAATTACAAATTTTTGAAATTAATAACAATCCTTTCTACTATAGGTACGAGACCTGAAATTTTCAGGGAGGGGCTAGTTGATGACATCAACTTCAGTGTTTCACTGGTGCTTAATTTATTGACCCTGAAAGGATGAAAGGTAAAGTTGACCAGGACAGAATTTGAACAGATGGACGAAATGCTGGTAAGAATTTTGCCTGACATGCTAATGATTCTGCCAGCTTGCCACCTTAATAATAATAATAATAATCTGATGAAAAAGTGACACACCCGAAAACATTTGAGAAAGACAATAGAGAACAAAGATTGAACTGGAAAGTGAAAGCAATGCATGGGCAATCCCATGGAGAAATGGAAAAGACAAACATGACCAATGCCTGGAGGTGGCTAAGGAAAAGTGATCTAAAAACTATAATTATATACTATAATTATAAAACTATAATTATAAACTATAAGTTCCAGATAGATAAGAGTAGTGCATTGCCTTTTTGTAGGATGTGCAGCATCAAAAATAAAAGTCTCAGATTGTGAGTGTAACAAATTGGTTCAAAAAGAATACAAAATAAGGGCTGATAATGTAGCTAAGTATGTGAAATAAGTGAAATAATTTTCACTAATTAAAGAACAAGGGCAGAAATTTTTGACAAGAGAGGGCCAATCGATACCTCCACCCCAGTACTTCACTGGTACTTTATCAACCTCGAAGGAATGAAAGCTAAGTTAAACTTTGTGGGATATGATTTTATAGAATGTAAAGAGATGGAATACTACAAGGCATTTTGAATAAAACATATTTGGCCATGGG
>NC_142935.1:67894124-67906624 GCF_046866305.1 Octopus bimaculoides
GACTTAGTATGGAATGAATTGAGGCAGAGTGTCGATGGAAACTGAGAACAATGACAGAAAAAATAAGGATAAAGATTAATTCGGTACAAGGACAAAACGAATTAGTTGATTTGCGAATCAATTCAATGGTTAACAATTACTCATAAGCATTTGAATCAGATATCAAGTCATTTCATGGTTATTCTGATTTCAGTTGAAAACATGCATGACGTTTGAAATAGTGCTCCAGCTGGTTCTGAGCATTTTGAACTAGGTCTGTTTAATACATAATATACATAAATGGTGACTGTCCCAGAGCTATAGAAGAGATAATAATGACTATAAACTCCAATCAAAAGCCATTCAATTCCCATACAAAGAATGTTTTCAGCACAATAGATTTAAAGAAAAACCAAATTCTATAAAAATTATCCAAAAGAAGAATAAAAAGATAAATATACGAATTTAAAATAGAGACAAAAATTAATTTCTTGAAAGCATAGTTCATAAACCGAAATGCTTTTGGCTAACTTTAAATTTTCATGTTCATATATTTTGAAATTATTTGAAATAAATTTTAGTTATCCCAACCACATAGTTCCAGGCTCAGTTCCACAGCATGACACCAAGGGTAACTGTCTACCACAGCCCTGGGCCAACCAAAGTCTTGTGAGTGGATTTCATAGAAACTGAAAGAAACTTGTGTGTGCATGTGTATATTGTCTTCAACCACCACCTGACAACTGGTGTTGGTTTGTTTTCATCCCCATAACAGTTCAGCTAAAGAGATCTGAAAGAATAAGTACCAGACTTAAATAAAAAAATTAGTACTGGCCAGATCCAGCCTATCACACCTACCATACAATACCATTATCAAAAATAATCACATAACTGAAATCTCAAGGCTGAAAGTTAATGCAGGATAAATTCAGAACAGTGTGAATAAATAAGCATTACATTTGACAGAATAATGCTAAAGGGTTAATAGAAATTAAGCAAGTACTGAGTCAAAATAGACCAGTCTTATTTATCCTTGTTTGTCTTTGTAATTAAGTATCTTGATCTCTAAATGCAGAGTTCACAGCTGTTTTCATGGCATGAATTTTCTTTTTTTTTCTGTGCATGAATATTCATGTTAAAATAAGATTCTAACATGCCACTAAATTCATTGTAAATCATTATTGCTCCTCAAAATAGGACAACAGCCTATTGTAGATAACAATCCAGAAAATATTGTACCTATTCCTTCAATAACTACAAAGAAAAATGGGTGGAATCAATTTTCCTCTCAAGAAACACAAAGAAAGGAAACACTTGCAGATAGAATGAATTCAAAAACAAGCAGCTAGGAGTAACCACACTCTGCAGAAAGTCATTTTACCTTTATATAAAAAGCATTAAGGTGGAAAAATAATTCAATTTCTGCTATTCCTCTGCTGTTATTTCATAGTTGTGGGGCTAGTTATATATATATATATATATATAAGAATGAGATAAAGAGACCAATGGCATAAGTAAATTTATATTTCATGGATAAAGTCTTACAGCTGTTTCAGGGAAAATTCAATGCATCCCTTCATCGGAAACAGTAATAGTAGAAGAATGGATTATTACATCTGTATGAGGAGATTTGCAGTAAGAAATGAGAGCGATGCAGAGAAGAAAAAGTACTTGGAGTATAGTTCTTTGTTCTTTCTTCTACGCATCGCTCTCATTTCTTACTGCTAATCTCCTCATATAGATGTAATAATCCATTCTTCTACTATTACCGGCTCCGATGAAGGGATACATTGAATTTTCCCTGAAACAGCTGTAAGACTTTATCCATGAAATATAAATTTACTTATGCCATTGGTCTCTTTATCTCATTCTTTTTTATATATACACATGCTAATACACGACCATGTTATATTCCCCACTCATGTTGCAACCACATCAGGGGCAAAACTAGTCGATATACAGCACTTACTCGGTATTATCTGTATCTTTAGGGTTTGGTTGACTCCATTACCCTTTGTAACCTTTATATATATACATATATATATATATAGTAACATCCACCCCTAGGGGTCAGCCACACTTAAGTGGCAATATACTATATATATATATATATTTATATAAAGGGCATTATTACAGAAAAATAATAACGCCACACAGTGGACTTCTCAAAACAACCACATTTAGTACCTAATGCGAGGAAAAACAACCAACAGAAGACGACCAACTTTCTTTTAAATAAACTTAACTGTGCTGATGAACGAAATCTAGATTCATTCTAGTAATCGCGAAATCGGTCGATACACAGTTAAGTTTATTTAAAAGAAAGTTGGTCGTCTTCTGTTGGTTGTTTTTCCTCGCATTAGGTACTAAATGTGGTTATTTTGAGAAGTCCACTGTGTGGCGTTATTATTTTTCTGTAATAATGCCCTTTATATAAATATAAACGAATAATTATATTCTTGGGAATAGAAATTTCCCTTATGAATTTTTTTACACACTGGCTTCTTGATAAAATTCTTGTGAAAGAGTTTTATCCATTTTTGAAGTTATTTATCAAATATTTACACGGAATATATTCAATGCTGAATTTTTATTCCTGTCTCCACACGTGTACCCAAAAGCAACCCGGAAGTATTCCCGCTTCTTTGATGAAGATATATACAGATAAACTTCATTCCCTTTACTCTGTCGTAGTGTGTTCGTTTTTGGTGAGGTGAGAATTCTGTTTATTTATATATATTTTTGGAACAATACTGTGCTGATGAACAAAATCTAGATTCATTCTAGTAATCGCGAAATCGGTCGATACACAGTTAAGTTTATTTAAAAGAAAGTTGGTCGTCTTCTGTTGGTTGTTTTTCCTCGCATTAGGTACTAAATGTGGTTATTTTGAGAAGTCCACTGTGTGGCGTTATTATTTTTCTGTAATAATGCCCTTTATATAAATATAAACGAATAATTATATTCTTGGGAATAGAGATTTCCCTTATGAATTTTTTTTACACACTGGCTTTTTGATAAAATTCTTGTAAAAGAATTTTATCCCTTCTTGAAGTTATTTATATATATATATATATATATATATATATATATATATATATATATAGGAAAATGAAAAAAAGCCAGAATGCTGAACTGGAAGCATAATTTAATAAAGATTTTTTCTAACCGGTTTTCATTGCGATGAAGCAAATTATCAAGAAGAAGGAGAATGAAAATGTTTTTTTACAAAGAAGTACAAAAAAGTACAAAATGAAGAAGGGAGCGAATCAATTTAGATGAGATGCAGTTTGGGTTTGTGCCAGGTAAAAGCACTACTGATGCCATATTTCTAGTAAGACAGCTGCAGGAGAAATACCTAGCCAAGGATAAACCTCTGTACCTGGCTTTCGTTGACATGGAGAAAGCCTTTGACAGGGTCCTCCGATCCCTTATCTGGTGGTCAATGAGGAAACTTGGGATAGAAGAATGGTTAGTGAGAGCTGTGCAAGCCATGTACAGAGATGCTGCCAGTAAGGTGAGGGTTGGAAATGAGTACAGCAATGAATTCCGGGTAGAGGTAGGGGTCCACCAAGGTTCCATCCTCAGCCCCCTCCTATTTATTATAGTCCTCCAGGCAATCACAGAGGAGTTCAAGACAGGTTGCCCCTGGGAGCTCCTCTATGCTGATGACCTTGCCCTAATTGCAGAGTCACTATCAGAACTAGAGAAGTTTCAGGTGTGGAAGCAAGGTCTAGAATTGAAGGGCCTTAGAGTCAACCTAGCTAAAACCAAAATCCTAATAAGTAGGAAGGTAGATAAAACACAAACCCCTTCAGGTAGATGGCCCTGCTCAGTATGCTACATGGCAGTGAAACATGGGCTGTAACTGCTGAGGACATGCGTAAGCTCGCAAGGAATGAAGCCAGTATGCTCCGTTGGATGTGTAATGTCAATGTGAATACCCGTCAGAGTGTAAGTATCTTGAGAGAAAAGCTGAACATTAGAAGCATCAGTTGTGGTGTGCAAGAGAGACAATTGCGCTGGTATGGACATGTGGTGAGAATGGATGAGGATAGCTGCGTGAAAAAGTGCCACACCCTAACAGTTGAGGGAACCCGTGGAAGAGGTAGGCCCAGGAAGACCTGGGCTGAGGTGGTGAGGCAAGACCTTCGTACATTGGGCCTCACCGAGGCAATGACTACTGACCGAGACTTTTGGAAATGTGCTGTGCGTGAGAAGACCCGGCAAGCCAAGCAAGATCGTTGCCAGTGCCCCTGGACTGGCTCTTGTGCGGGTGGCACATAAGATGCACCATTTTGAGCGTGGCCGTTGCCAGTACCGCATGACTGGCCTCCGTAGGATTTTCGAGCGAGATCGTTGCCAGTGCCCCTGGACTGGCTTGTGTGGGTGGCACATAAAAGACACCATTTCGAGCGTGGCCGTTGCCAGTATCGCCTGACTGGCCTTCGTGCAGGTGACACGTAAAAGCACCTACTACACTCTGAGTGGTTGGCGTTAGGAAGGGCATCCAGCTGTAGAAACTCTGCCAAATTTAGATTGGAGCCTGGTGTTGCCATCCGGTTTCACCAGTCCTCAGTCAAATCGTCCAACCCATGCTAGCATGGAAAGCGGACGTTAAACGATGATGATGATGATATATATGAAAGAGAGATCTATATAAAAAATCAGATTACAAACATTCATGGAAATTATTTTCAGAAAGTGTGTACACACACAATATATTCCAGCCTACGAGTTGAAATTTTCAGACCGAAACTTTTGGTTGATTTATACACCAAGATGACTTTATAGGACCAAAAATTCCACGTAACATTCAGTAGGATTTCGGAAGATAGTGACAATATATTTGGATGTTTACACTACATTTACACTTTACTCTATGCCGACTTGTATACTGGACAATACAGTGTGAGCATGTATATATTACACACAAGAAAAGTAGGAACATTCTTTTCAACAGTTCATTGGCATTGGACAGATATAGCAAGAGAAAATCTGGTTCTTAAAGTTCTCTTAATGCTGCAAAGAACCAAATTGCTTCAATCAACTATGGCAAGGAACTGCAGAGGAAACCAGCCAGAGATCTTATCACCCTTGTGTGTTCACAACAGCAAAACCATTTCAAGAAGTTTCCTATGAATAATGAAAAGAACTGCTGTTGGGAAGTGGCTACAGATTTTCAAGAGTACCAAAGATTTTCTCCCATTCCAGTTACAAAGAAACCAGATATTATATGGTGTGAAGAAAAGGTGGTAAATCTGGTCAAGTTGCCAATTACCCATCAAGATAACATGGATGTCACTCAGACTTAAAGATCAAGTGTTATGAACATCTCTTTGAGGAATGTGAAGATGTAGGCTGGAAAGCAAAACATTATCCAATTAAAGTTGGAAGCAGTATGAGGTATCGTTGTTGCTGTTAGGCCTAACTCAAAGTAAAGCAAATACCATCTTGAGCAATATCCAAGCTACAATGGAGAAGGCAAGCTACTGGATTTCATTAAAAAGAGATGAACAATGGCTAGAAGAATACTGAAGGAAGCCTAGTAACCAGTTATCTAGCAAGAGAGGGCCTCATCTCAGTGATGAAGTGCCAGTGCGCAATAATGCCACCAAGAAGGCCCCGGACAGCACACATTCTCTCCTGATGACCCCATAAGCCTGCAAGTATTTGAAATGTGTTTTCAACTGGTAGCACTGGAAGTTGTTTGCAAATACATATACACTACTCACCTACACAGGCCAACTATGCACTCTTCTGCATTTAAAAACCACTTTTTTTTTCCTCTCCAACTTCCAGTCAATAATTTTTGTGTCCATGTATCTACCCACAAGGTTTTCTCCTGGCTAACCATTCCTCTCATCTTCCTCCCTTTCTTCCACTACCCACCAAAGAGCCATGCTCAAAATGACATTTTTACTTTTAATTTTTCCTTCTAAAACTTTCTTGTTTTTGTATTTGCCGCTCACCAATTCACCTCTCTCACACACACACTTTCAGCAACTTTTGTTGGCTTGCTAGGGTATTTTAATTATAAATTATAAAACTAAGTCTCCATAACTCAGAATTTATTTCCACTGAAATTCCATGGATTCCTACACTTTTTTTTGTTGTTGTATATAACTGTATAAAATTACTAGGACTAAACCTCTTTGCCATACTGTTCATTATCCCTGATGACTTTTTATTCAGTGTTTACTATCCTTAACTTTTTACTCAGAGCAGTTTTGGGTTTTTCCAACTCAGAATAAAATTCAAACCTTTATTAAATTAAAAATTCATTATTAATTTTTTTTGTTTTTTGTTTTGCAATCAGGGTTTATATTATTCACAGCAATTTCTTTTAATTTGACTAAAGTTTAGACAATGAGATCAGTAGATAGAATAACAAACTTTAGTAATGACTAAAATTCCACATGACCACTGAGTTCTGAAGAAAAAAAAGAAAAGTTTTAAGTGATCATGTGAATATTTAGTGAGTTAATTAGAAATCAGTTTTGTGTTCTTTCATCACATGTTGAAAGTGTACTAGGAAAGAGCCACATCTGTCCATGTTTCGGTAAAGTGAATGCTATTCTTTGTTATTTGTTTTGGAAGTTTTATCAATTTTTGATCATGCATTATATACAAAAAACATCTTTATTTTCAATTTATGCAAACATAAAGAGACAATTTTTAGACAGGGAACCATAAACGCACAAGAAATGAGAGTATACAGCTTTTATTCAAATATATATATGATAACTATTTGCAATAATGCGAGCAAGTGAGTGAACCACTACAGTAAGAAGTATTTGTCACTGTGAAAAATGTGCATTTTTCACAGTAACAGATTCAGAATCAATACAAATAAATGTGTGTATGTAATTCACATAGCTCTTTAACCCTTTAGCATTTAAACTAATCATATTCAGCACAAATATTGTTTCATATTTAACCAGCCAGATCTGGATTCGCACACCTAATCTTCAATGTCATTCTAAAAGTAAACTATGATCAAAATCTCGAATTTACAAGATAATGCATCATTAATTAAAAACAATGTGAATGAATAAGTATAACGTTTGGCAGAAAAATCTGAATGCCAAAGGGTTAAAATATATACACGCAAGAAATATGGCTGACAATAGAAAGACAAAACTTAATGAAAAATTTCCCCAGTGCAGTGCACTTGAACTAAGACTCAAGATGTTTTTGCCAGAGCAGAAAAAGAAATTGTTTCTATTTCTAAAACTGAGTGATTACCTTTTTTTTCCTTCACTATCTCCCTGATTTAGAACAAAGACAAATGGCTAGTTTATTGACAGCCTACTGTTCTGTTATTCCATACTTTATATGTATTGTTGTTGTTGGCACTCCGTTGCTTACGACGTCGAGGGTTCCAGTTGATCCGATCAACGGAACAGCCTGCTCGTGAAACTAACGTGCAAATGGCTGAGCACTCCACAGACACGTGTACCCTTAACATAGTTCTTGGGGATACTCAGCGTGACACAGTGTGACAAGGCTGACCCTTTAAATTGCAGGCAAGACAGAAACAGGAAATAAGAGTGAGAGAAAATTGTGGTGAAAGAGTACGTCACCATCCCTTGCCGGAGCCTCGTGGAACTTTAGGTGTTTTCGCTCAATAAACGCTCACAATGCCCGGTCTGGGAATCTAAACCGTGATCCTATGACCGCAAGTCCGCTGCCCTAATCACTGGGCCATTGCACCTCCACTTTATATGTATAACAGAGAAGCAAATCTTGTCCACAAATAATGTATGAGTAACAAATATTAGACATTAATATGCTTTGTATCACATACTTATAATTGTACTTTTGAGTGGAAAAACAAATTTTGCAAAAAGTTTCCCTTCTTTACTTGTAAAAATGGATGGTCATTAAATTGCTTACACACATGTGCATGTGTGTCTGGTACAAACAAGTGATGCATATGAAGAATAGCTGGAAAAGCAACAAGTGTTACAGAATACCCAAGAAGTGTAGGAAGAAGTAGAGGCTGACCTTAGGATGTTGAAATTCACAAGCATGACATAAGACCACAGAGGGATGTTATACTATAGAACATCTGACTAACCTTCAGAAACAAAGAGAACCAGATGTTCAATTATGATACAATGGAGGAGAAATGGCAGAGTCAATCAAGTGGTGTACTAAATACCTTGTCATGTTTAGTAATATCCCTTTATAATCTGAAATCAAACCCATCCAGGCCCACTTAACTTTTCATCCACCAAAGTCAATAGTACCAGGGTTAAAGCAACAGATTACAACCTAAAAGAGGTGATACTATAGCATAGCCACAGAACCTACATAAAACAGCAGCCATATCTCCCTCAAATTACACTTTACTATCTTTAATCAGATTAAAGACCTGGTCCGAACGCATGTAATACAAGGATCAGATGGTGGTAATAAACCAGGTAACATTAAATCTATCCACAGGACAGTTTAACAAATTTTACTAAATGTTTGAAATAAAATTAATCATTTTGCGTGTATAACTCCAATAAGAACTATCTTGAGCTCTGTCAAACTGTCCAACTCGTGCTGGCATGGCAGACAAACTGACCCACCCCATTATCGTTGTCCTTTCTGGCAGTATTACTTTCGCTTTCCTTCTTTCTATTATTCCCATTCCAACACTGGTGTTGTCCTGTCATTGAAAAACCACAAAGCTACAAGATAATGCAAGATTAATTCAAAACAACGAGAATAAATAAGCATAGCATTTGACGGAATAATCTGAATGCTAAAGGTTTTCCATTAAGCTGGTGTTTGGAATAAATTAAAATTGACTTTTGATGAAAGGTTATAATTTAGATCTCTTTAAAAGAGGAAGAATCATAGAATGAAAGATGGATTCAGGCAGGCTAGTACCAGGAGGGTGGAGGCGCAATGGCAGAGTGGTTAGGGCAGCGGACTCGGGGTTTTGAGTGTTTATTGAGCGAAAACACCTAAAAAAAAAAAAAAAAAGCTCCACGAGGCTCCGGCAGGGGATGGTGGTGAACCCTGCTGTACTGTTTCACCACAACTTTCTCTCACCCTTACTTCCTGTTTCTGTTGTGCCTGTAATTCAAAGGGTCAGCCTTGTCACACACTGTGTCACGCTGAATATCCCCGAGAACTACGTTAAGGGTACACGTGTCTGTGGAGTGCTCAGTCACTTGCACGTTAATTTCACGAGCAGGCTGTTCTGTTGATCGGATCAGCTAGAACCCTTGACATTGTAAGCGACGGAGTGCCAACAGACAGTATTAGGAGTAACTGTAAAGAGGAGTGTAAAAACTTTCCCACATTTTTCCTAAAAAAAACCCAAAAAAACAACACAAGGCCTCTTGAAATTTATTTTCCACCAATTCAAGCAAATATCAGAAACACAAAATTGGTGTCAAGATTTATAAAGTAAAAGTTAATGAATATGCAAATAAGGATCACAAACAGCTTTATTCTGATGTATATAGCATGTTTAAATAAATATGTTTGAAATCTTTAATTTCCTATTCAAAAACAAGGACCTTTTATTTTATTTTATTTTCTATTTTTGAAATATTTCCAATGGCTTAAAATATTTAATAATCAAATGTAATTATTATTAGTTTCAAATTTTGGCACATGACCTGCAATTCTAAGGATGAGGCTAAGTTGACTCCAGCCAGTACTTCACTGTTATTTTATGAAGTCTGAAAGAGTGAAGAGGAGGAGGAAAAGGAATGGACCCCCCCCCCCCATCAGAACAAAGCCAGAAATGCTATTAAGCATTTCATTTGACTCACTCACAATTCTGCCAGATCACTGCTTTAATCAAATCAATTTCATGGAAAAATGCGAGCAAGAGAAATAATATTAAGATTATAAACCTGGAAAAGTACAGGACAGGCCGTTACGCTTGGAAAAGTACAGGACAGGCCGTTACGCTTGGAAAAGTACAGGACAGGCCGTTACGCTTGGAAAAGTACAGGACAGGCCGTTACGCTTGGAAAAGTACAGGACAGGCCGTTACGCTTGGAAAAGTACAGGACAGGCCGTTACGCTTGGAAAAGTACAGGACAGGCCGTTACGCTTGGAAAAGTACAGGACAGGCCGTTACGCTTGGAAAAGTACAGGACAGGCCGTTACGCTTGGAAAAGTACAGGACAGGCCGTTACGCTTGGAAAAGTACAGGACAGGCCGTTACGCTTGGAAAAGTACAGGACAGGCCGTTACGCTTGGAAAAGTACAGGACAGGCCGTTACGCTTGGAAAAGTACAGGACAGGCCGTTACGCTTGGAAAAGTACAGGACAGGCCGTTACGCTTGGAAAAGTACAGGACAGGCCGTTACGCTTGGAAAAGTACAGGACAGGCCGTTACGCTTGGAAAAGTACAGGACAGGCCGTTACGCTTGGAAAAGTACAGGACAGGCCGTTACGCTTGGAAAAGTACAGGACAGGCCGTTACGCTTGGAAAAGTACAGGACAGGCCGTTACGCTTGGAAAAGTACAGGACAGGCCGTTACGCTTGGAAAAGTACAGGACAGGCCGTTACGCTTGGAAAAGTACAGGACAGGCCGTTACGCTTGGAAAAGTACAGGACAGGCCGTTACGCTTGGAAAAGTACAGGACAGGCCGTTACGCTTGGAAAAGTACAGGACAGGCCGTTACGCTTGGAAAAGTACAGGACAGGCCGTTACGCTTGGAAAAGTACAGGACAGGCCGTTACGCTTGGAAAAGTACAGGACAGGCCGTTACGCTTGGAAAAGTACAGGACAGGCCGTTACGCTTGGAAAAGTACAGGACAGGCCGTTACGCTTGGAAAAGTACAGGACAGGCCGTTACGCTTGGAAAAGTACAGGACAGGCCGTTACGCTTGGAAAAGTACAGGACAGGCCGTTACGCTTGGAAAAGTACAGGACAGGCCGTTACGCTTGGAAAAGTACAGGACAGGCCGTTACGCTTGGAAAAGTACAGGACAGGCCGTTACGCTTGGAAAAGTACAGGACAGGCCGTTACGCTTGGAAAAGTACAGGACAGGCCGTTACGCTTGGAAAAGTACAGGACAGGCCGTTACGCTTGGAAAAGTACAGGACAGGCCGTTACGCTTGGAAAAGTACAGGACAGGCCGTTACGCTTGGAAAAGTACAGGACAGGCCGTTACGCTTGGAAAAGTACAGGACAAGTCACTACGCTTGGAAAAGTACAGGACAAGTTATCACACTTGGAAAAGTACTATACTAGAAGACAACCAAGGTGCCACGCAATGGGACTGAACCTAAGACTGCACAGTTGAGAAGCAAGCGTCATAACCAAACAGCCACGCCTACAGCAGTAGATAAAACTTGCATAAATACAATTACTGTCCTTATACACAAAATTCTAATACAACAGATGCAGGAAGGCTGTGTTGTAAGAAGCATGCTTCCCAACCACATGATTCCTGGTTCAGTCCCACTGCATGACACTTTGGGTAAGTGTCTTCTGCAATAGCCACGGACCGACCAAAGCCATGTGAGTGGATTTGCTAGAAAGAGGCCGGTCGGTCGGTCGGTCGAGCGAGCGAGTGAGTGAGCGAGCGAGTGAGCGAGTGAGTGAGTGAGCGTGTGAGTGAGCGAGTGAGTGAGCGAGCGAGCGAGCGAGTGAGCGAGCGAGAGAGAGAGCGAGAGAGAGAGAGAGCACAACTTGACAACCGATTTGAGTGTGCTTACGTCCCCTAACTTGGAGGGTCGGCAAAAGTGATCGATAGAATAAATACTAGGTAAAAAAAAAAAGGTCCTGAGATCGATTTGTTTTGATTAAAACCCTTCAAGCCGATGCCCCAGTATGGCCGCAGTTAAATGACAAACAAGTAAAAGATACTATTCCTAATATTTTTAGATTGAAAACAATTTCCGCTGTTCGCAACCAAGAACTTCGAATTAAATCAACATACATTGCTACCGTCAGTTTGCCATGTTCGCAGCAAAACTACTTAGTTTTAAAGAGTTGTTCCCCTTGGATAGCACACAATTCTTTTTAAGCGAACGTAATTTCAGAATTGCCAGTCGTAAATAAATATATATATATATATATATATATATATATATAATCAAACCGGTAGTGGGATTGAGAGGGATAAATAGAATGTATGTGGGGGGAAAGGCTTCGTTAAAATGTTACACAAGCACTCAGCTCTGAGTGCAATTTCTTATAGCAGAAAGCAGTAAGCTAATGAAGTTGATTACATAATTCATTTCCCTAGTCATTGAATAATTTATATTAGGCTCTGTACTTAACGCTTTATTCTAAAGCATATGTATAAATATCGAGTTCTAACAACTGGTTATTAATATTGCATATAGAAACACACAAGAGTGAGTTGACAAACGAAAGAAGGGCCCTCAACACATTTATTGGGGGTTACATGTATGGATCAAAACAGTTTGATCAAACTGCTTTGATCCACACACACATTACATATATATATATATATATATAATCATCATCATCATCGTTTAACGTCCGCTTTCCATGCTAGCATGGGTTGGACGATTTGACTGAGG